>NW_009726479.1:31499-65065 GCF_000703405.1 Apaloderma vittatum | reverse complement strand
GTGGTTTTTAGCTACTGATGCACAAGGGGTAAAAGTAAAACTTGGTTGTGCAGCACTTTGGGGCAAAACTTGCAAAGTGAAGGGTTTTGGGGTGGGTTTGGGGCAGGAGCAGGAGGATTTTGAACATCCCAGGGGTCAGGCTCGCTGCTGGTGACTTTGATCCTGCTGCCGTGCAATCTCTTTTGGTGGGGCCAGCCCTGCGTCAGGACGTTGCTGTACCCCACAGCTCTGGGGGTGCAGGGCTCCGAGGGGCAAGAAAGCCCCTGCTGCCCTCCTCCCTGCCCTGACCATGCCTTTTGCCACAGGGAGCGTGGGACACCAGGGTGGTTCCTTGGTTGGTTTCTGAGCCTTTCTCAATTGCACGGGCTCCGAGGGTCCTGCAGGACTGGCTTCACCCAGGGCTCCTGCCCCAAAATCCACCCCCACCACACAATTCTGTCTCATCCTGTTGGCCCTGGGCTTAGTGAAGAGGCTTTGCCTGCCAAAAGCTCTTGAAGCTGTAAGTCTGCTCGGATGGTGTTGCTGGAGCAGCAGAAGGGGTGAACATCCAAGAGGAATGCAAGCCAAGGTCAACAGCAGCTGGGGATGGAAACCTTGGGGAGAACCAGTGGGGATGAGGATGGAGGGGAAAATTCACTCCCTACTGGTGCTTAGTTATTACACATAATGAGTGAAGAGGAGATGCTATGAGCATGAAGAGGCTTGTCAAGACGCCGTCTCTTCCTACTCTGTGTGTGTGCATGTCAGTGGAGAGTGTTCTGCAGGCAGGTGCGGTGCCTCCTCCTCCCCTGGCAGCTCTCCTGTCTGGTGCAGAAAGCTCTGCTGTAAACTTACAGTTTACAGGGAATCAGTCCACATTTGCAAATCAAACCATTTCTCTGCTTTGCAACCTCCCAGCTTGCAAATCTCCTCCCTAGCAAAAAGGCACACTGGACTGAGCAAGTGCCCATCGCTGAAAGGGAAAAGCTGGGTGGCTTGGCTTTTTTTATTTTATTTTTTTTTATTTTATGTAATCCACATTATAGTCAATCCATGGGAAATCCTGTTAAAAGACCAGTGTGGATTTTGTGAGTTGAGGGAAACATTACATCTCTGTCAGAGAGTCCTTTGGATCAGCTGGGTTTCAGGAGGACAGGACTACTGCAAAAATCCCTGAACAAAAGGCAAGAGGGCCACATACCGGTCAAACCGTTGGCCTAGTTCGTTCTTTTCTTAGTATTTTTCAAAGAAAAAATTAAAAGAAATAAAAAACCCTATTGTGTGCTTCTTGCAATTGCTGATTTTATGCTGTTTGTTTCCTCAGTGCCATATTGCTAAGGGGGGAAGCACCTGCCCTGGCAAAGGGACAAAAACCAGGTGTGACAGGACTGCCACCAACTCTGTGGGATGCCCAGGGCTAGGATGTCACATGTTGGAGTATGAGAGAGAACAAATGGAGGTAAAACATTGGAGAAGCCTGAAAAGGAATAGATTAACCAGGTCACATACAAGGAGAAGGTGAACTGCAGTCTCTCCCAGCCTGGCCTTGGGCTTGAAGCTGCTGCTGAATGCTGAGGCATCGTGGAACATGCCAAAATACCAATTTAGAGCCAGTTAGTTGTGCTGGATGACCACAAGCCCCTTCTCTTCCTTTCATTAGCAGTGGGCAGGTCAGGGATTCAGATGCACAGGAGAGATCGGGTGTCCCAATGGACAACCTGGAGGGCACCATGGTGTCCCCACCTGCCTGGGATGGCTCCTGCTGTATCCCCAGCCCTATCCTTGGTCCCCAGGACATGATGTTTGCCAAGTCATCGCAGAGACCACTTTTCCAGCGACGGCCATCCCTGCTATTCAGATGGGAGCCGAAATGCTTTTCCCAGTCACCCAGGGAACATCCCTTGCTTTCCACACAGGGCTCCGTAAGGCTAAAATTAGCAGTGTTTCCCTCTACAAAGCAAGTAATTAGTTCAGGAGAGAGCACGAGGAGAAGCATGAAGAGAAAGGGAGCTCCCCTTATAAAATATTTACCTCCTCAGCCTCAGCCAGTGCCTCCTGAGAAATTTTGGAGAATGGTCTAATGAGGCTCAGAGCTCCGCTTCTGTTTTCTGCGTCCTCTGCCCTCCTCCTCGCTCATCCTTTATTAATGGGGCCTTTGCATGACATAACAGGATGTTTGTTTCCTAAGGGGCTTTTTATCCCTTTGTTCTCCCACAAGAAGGGAAAATACCTTTACATCTAACAGAAGGGAGTTTTCTTAAAAGTTGGGCAGAAAAGGATTTGTAGATTTATATATGTGTGTGTGTTTATATACGTACATACGTTCCTGAAACACAAGCGAGTCTTTCTTGCGTGGACCTACAATTCCCTGTAAATCCTTTTCCTGACATTTACCCTAGACATACCTTACTCTTTTTAACTTAAGGAATTCCTTTCCAGTGACACCATAGCTTGATCATAGAGGATTGGTTTCCAAATGAAATACGCGGGGTCTGAAAAAGGATCCAGTGACATCTCATTTGACTTGGACTCTTTCTAATATCAGAATCAAGCAATTGTTTTATAAAAGTCAGATTTGCTAGAAGGGCTTTTAATGCATTTTTTAGTAGGATTAAGCAATAAAGTAATTGTAGATTTATTGCTTTTCTTAACACTAGGGGAAAGATACATCATTCCACTCGGGACCACTTAAGCATATAGTGTTTTAAAGGATACAACTGGGAAGCACAGATTTATTAGTATTTAGAGAAGTGTTGATTCACCTCTCTTTTTCTTTTTTTCACGTGGACTTTGGGGAAGAAATGGAAGTGTGGCTGTGCCAATGCCTTACCCACAGCCTTGAGGGACAGAGACCTGACTTGGCTCTCCCTGATCGTTCCGAGCCTTCGTGGCAGCCCCAAGCAAATGACCTTGGCACTCAGGCACGTGTTTTAATCTCCGGTGTAAACTGAAGCAAAAGACTGCTCTGAGTTTTTTCATATAGTGAGCAAGCTGCTGAAATAATATTGCCTGGCAAGCCATTATGCATTTTTTATTACTGAGATAGTAAAATATTGAAATGACTTCCGACAGCAAGAGGGGAGCAAAGGAAAACACCCAGGAGAAGTTATTTTATCTCAGCGGCTTTAATTGAATGGCGTAAAACATTTTTATGGTAAAAGAAAGATGATTTATTTTGCTCTTAAGATCATCTGTACTGGGAAAGAATGCCTCCTTCGAAAAGCTTTCACACACCCATGTTTACCTGCCGTCGCGTATTTGGGGGTTTCTGCTGCACGGATGATTCTCGAGGATAGTTGTATTTTTTCCTTTCTGGCTTTTTTTTTCCCCCCTTTCTTACCACTTCCTAAAATCATGTTTGTTTATGTGATTGACTCTGCAATGGTTTCACATCCTCCCAAGAGAGCCAAGGACGGCGGCGGTGAGCCCAGCACGCTCGTTAGCAAACCTGAGCCTGACCTTTTCCAGGGACCGTGCTGGGGCCGAGGCTCCTGTTGTCCCCAGGAGCCAGGTCCCTCCTTGGCTCCCTTGCAGAAGCAAGACCTCGAAGAAATGCAGTCACTTGGGGCTTTCTGTAACATTCAGCGAACTCCCCGGTGAATGGGATTCGCCGTCTGGCGACAGCTCGTTACGTGATTTGATTGTTTCCTGGAGAATCCTAGAGATACTGTAATTTAGCAAATGATTCTTGCAAAAGAGTCAGTGAGCCCTGGTTTTATTCCCTCTGGGTGGCCTTGCCTGTGGCTGGAAAGCAGATTTCATTTCGATGTTGATCCTTCCCTTGCAGCTCCTCGTGAGGGCTGTGCCCAGGGAGGGAACCTTGGTGCCACATGAAGGCTGTGACACCAAGGGTTTGCTGGTGCCGCGTGTGGGAGCTGGGCCACGGGAAGGGAAGAATTTTGCTGAAACAAGGCAGAAAACAGCAATGCCCTGAGAAACTTCAGGGCCTTTTTTTAATGTCTATGGTTGCCAGAGGGAGAGGTTCCCTCCTCCAGCTCTCGGTGAGGGCGCAGGATGTCACAGCACAGGTCTGTGAGTTTTGCCCGAAAGCAAACAGACTCCAAGAGCAATTAAAAATTCAGCAAATGCTGCTGCTGTATCCTGTGTCAAGAAGATCCATCCTCTGAGATGGATCAGGGTAGACACATGCACAAGCCCCCTCGTTTTGAGGGCCTGAGTGAGAGCGTGCTGGGTTTGATGATGATGATGATGATGGCTGGTCCTGTCTTCTCTCCCTGTCCGCTGAGCAGCAATTCAGGGCTGCAACTTTTCCATGCTGGCCCAGAACTGATGGGGAGAAAAGGGACAGGTGGGCAACACTTAATCCTACCTGGCTTCTGCCAGGGACCCTGAGGGGACACATGGGTGGGTCGGGGGGTGCCCCTCACCCAGTCCTTGGGAGCCGGGCTGAGCTCTGCCTCTGCGCCAGGGCTCTGGCTGCGCTCACTTCGCTGACATTTTTAAAGAGGGCAGCTGTTCTCCTTTTGCTGAAGCAGCCTCCTATTGCTAAGGCAAGCTGATTGCATTTCATACCTTCCCTGCTCTAATTTGCACTTCTTTGGGGAAGATGATAGGACAAGTTACATCAGAGCAGCTGCTGTCTCACTGGGCTTGAAAGGAAAATGAAACAAAACTCTCTGCATTTCTGTCAAGTTGTTTCGGTGCTTACGAAGTGTGCCTGGCTGACCTCTCAGAAGGCTGATCTATGACAACAGAAATGAGGATGTTATAAACCATCCAGGGGCAGTGTTTCGGGCTCCTCCTTCCTGCTGTTCTGGCATGTACCCCCAAAGCAGGGACTGCCTGTTCACTTAGTTCCTCCCTGGTACCCCAAAGTAATTGCTGCTGCCTCCTGAGACAGCACAGCTCGTCCTGGGTAGGAGCTGGTGGACCATAGAACCATAGAACGGTTTGGGTTAGAAGGGACCTTAAAGCTCCTCTTGTTCCAAGCCCCTGCCGTGAACAAGGACATCTTCCACTACACCAGGTTGCTCCAGCCCCTTGATCATCTTCATGATCTCCTCTGCACCTGCTCGAGCAGGTCCATGTCTTTCTGACTCGGGTCGTAGAGCTCAAGGCAATCTGAAGGACATTTCTTTCTGACCAAGCTCCCTGCAGAGGTGACTGTCCTGGTCCTCAGGACCAGGTCAGGTTGGCCCATCTGCTCACACGTCATCGGCTCCAAAGCTGTTTCAAGCTTATCAGCTTTCCTAAAGCACAAATATGGATGCCACAGATAGTTTTCTTAGGAGCCTGGTAAGGGTGAGTAGCTCCAGGACTGAGTAAAAAAAAAGACTCTTGTGGTGAAATTAAACAGAAAAAATGTGTGCTGGCTTTTTAAGAACATGTACACTACAGAGCAGATGAAACCATAGGCATTGTTTTGAGTAAATTCTAAATTTTTTTTTCCTATTTTCTGTGCATTTTTATTCTCCAGTGTGCTACTGACACACGGGAGGGAAACCGTGGGATGCACACGTGCTAAGGATTCCCTCGCTGTATTTCTATTGTTACTTTTATTCAACGCCGACATTAAAACGTGTCCATTTAACGTGTTAAATCCCGTCTCAGTGTTTCTATAGAAACCAGCCGGCTGTTCGTGAGGATTCCCAGGCTGACCTCATCAGAGTCTCCCTCAGTGGAGTCTCTCCCGCTGCCCGGTCATGCTGTTGTCTCTGTCACGCATCTCCAGATCCCACCTCCCCTTGTGTCACTCCTCACCCGTAATCCCCTTTTCCACTCCCCACCACCCAGTTCCCCACCCATCACACCAAGTATCCGAGGATGGAAAAGGATTCCCAGCACCAAGGGGCTGTAAGACTATGTAAGGCTGGTGTTTGCAGAAAAGCATCGTCACCGTGGCAGGGATTATTTATATTTCCTTTCTTCCTGTGACAGTTCTTTGCCACTTACTTGATGCTGGAGGAAAGCTACTCTCTTAGAATGGCATTTAAATATTCCACCAGAGGATTCACGTACATGCACTATATGCCCAATGGGGGGGAAAAAAAAAAAAAGAAAAGAAAAAAGGAGGAATCCCCTTGACTACATTTGACTTCCAAGTGTAAAATCCGCACGCTTTGCAAGCACGCTGCCTCTTAATTGACAGGAAGCATCTGCTTAAAGCATAACGTGCCTATTCCTGCCGCGGCTCCGCACGTGGATCGGGGACCACTGCGATGGGGCCACCCCGAACTGACAGCTGCCACCGCGCTTCTCCAGGAGCTGCTCTACCTTGTCTTTCCCTCACTTTAAGGGCAGCTGGACTCAGAGCTGAAGCAAGGCAAGGAGCCGTCCAGCATCCCTGCAGCCCGTCCCCGGGGAGGCAGGGGCCCAAGGTTTGTGTCTGCATGAGGTGCAGCATCCTCGCTTGCTCGACCTGAGCAGTGAGGGTTCAGGGTACATACCCAAAATGGGGGATATTTTGGGTGGAAGGGGGCAAGGCCATCACCCTTAAGTGAGCTGGGAGTGCTGCTGCTCCCACTTGTCCTGGGCACAAAGGGCATGGCCAAACCTGCGGCTTAGAAGCCAGGACTTTCCGGGGCAGGTGTCACTCATTGTCATTGCCTTTCCACTCTTCATTTAGACCAACTTATTTTGCCAAAAATTATTGCAGAGGGGAAAGTAAAGGGCAATATCCCCCTTCCAAACTGATTGACAGGATTATTGTCACTTTAGACTGTATAGTTGGCAGGTCCTTGGAGCCTTGCTGCGTTTTCCTCCTCAATCAGGAGACACAAACTTGGTCTAGTGGAAGGTGTCCCTGCCCATGGCAAGGGGGTTGGAACTAGGTGATCATTAAGGTCCTTTCCAGCCCAAACCATTCCATGGTTCTACAATTGCATACTTAGTTATGCAATGTGAGATATTTCTCCAGAACATCCGTATGCCCCTGTTTCTTCAAAAAGCACCTGGAAGCTCTCTCAATCCAATTTCCAGGGTCAGCTTGAAGCACATGCTCAGCTGTTATATCACTATCTTGAGTTGATTTTCCTAATTAGCCAACTCCTGACTCTCCTGTATTTCCTCCAACCTACCCACCTGTAACCAGACCCAGAATATTCCTGCCTAATTCTGCCTTCACCAGGTGCCCATGGTTAGCAGTTTTGATGTCTCCAGGTGCCTCTCCTATAAAAGGAGAGGCTTAAGTAGTCTCTCCTTAGCCTGTAATAATAATAATTAGTGCTTTTGTCTTCATCTGGCAAGTGCTTGATGAAGCTCTTGACACCCCAGACTGCAGCAGGGAATTTTGGGCTGTGCTCTCTGCTCCAGGCAGGTTGTGTTGGGAAATAGGACAGGCAGCAAAGGGGCAATGTCCAAGCAAAAAGGTAGGATGGGATTCTGACGGGTTGCTAAAGAGCTTGGGTTAACTTGTTTGCTGCTGTTGAGGTTCTCAAATGTGGGTTAATATTTGGCACTTGAGCTCTGATATTTGGCAATTTTTTTGTTTTGCTGGGCATTTTTCCCACCTTTTAAATCCATTGTAGAGGGGAAATAAAGCTCTTGTGTGTGTCTGGAGACACCTACTCTGAGCGGCATTATTCTGAGCTGTTATTCCAGGGCAGATCCGCTTGACCCATGCTGCAGATGCGTTAATAAATGGTGAGAGATGGAAGACAATGAAGCAGAGCCCCTGAGAGTGGAGCTGCTGCTTGGGGTAGGTGGACGGTGTGTTCTTCTGCCTGTGTCTGTGTGCTCATCAGCCTTTCTTAGAGTCATCCCTGGAAATGGAAGCAGGAGAATTCCCTTTAGCTGTTAATAGACATTTGTTGGTGCATCCATCTGCTTCTAGTGAGAATGGATGGAAAAGGATTTAAGAGTAAAACATGGGAGAATATAAGTAACTGAAGAACAGAATTGCACTGTGGAAACCTTGGAAGATTTAGCACCTTTTCTTATTCTATTTAAAGAAACAATACTGAAAGCTGATTGTTGCTTTTCAATGCCATGTGCTAACATGGAGCTAGCAGAAAGCATCTGACAGGCATATAAATGCAGAGATCAATATTCAGCAGAGTAATTGCTGGGAGATATTCAAATGACTGTCCAGATCAAGCAGCACTTTGTATGATGAAGCCAACCAGAAAGGAGAGTTAATATGAATTTGTTGGTATACAGGATTTAGTTGTCTTAATTGTGGTGAGAGCTATTACTGTGTTGAGAGAGGAGTGAAAGTATAAGAGAAATGATGTATGGGTAGCCTAGGTATATGGACAGGGGAGAAAAATAAAATGCAAGAGGTGAAAGGAAACTTTACAGGGCAACAACTTGTCCCGTCGGGTTAATGTTTAACTCAGCAATATATTGAGAGCTATTACTGTGTTGAGAGAGGAGTGAAAGTATAAGAGAAATGATGTATGGGTAGCCTAGGTATATGGACAGGGGAGAAAAATAAAATGCAAGAGGTGAAAGGAAACTTTAACCCGACGGGAAAAGTTGTCTCCCTGTAAAGTTTAACTCGGCAATATATTGGTGATACATATTTTGGGGAATCATCTTGACTGTGAACAGCAATGGCGTTTCAAACAACCTGAAAGAAGATGTAAGACCTCACAGGGAAGGCCAGAAATAGGGCTGAAACTGTAGGCTTTAAATACCTCGGCTATGAGATGAAAAGTAAACAAATTGGGGAAAGCAGCTCTTAATAATTGAGTGGTGAATAGGAAATAAAGCTGCTTCCTCTGCCGTGATTTAGCGCTGCCTTATCGCTCCCCGCTGGAGCAGGGGTTTGTGTGTGCCTGGTGTAATAAAGCAAAGCTCCCTCCCAGGTTGTGCAGGGAGGAACACGTGCTGGGTGGCTCTATGGAAACCGGCACATTTCAATGGAGAAAAGCCCAGTTCATAATAACTATGCCATAAATAAAAGACTTTCTACATAGGAGTCCTTTTCTCAAGGAAGAGAAATGCAGAGCATCTCTTTTATCTTGGCTTCTGGCTGCCCCGCATCTTCCGACGATGCCCTTGGAGCCAAGAGCCAATCTGACCTGCTCAGGAGCAAAGCCAGGGTCCCCGAATCACTTTTCAAAGGGGTTTTGTTGGGAGCACGTCGCTGAGCACCTGAGCCCAACCCACTGCCTTCCCGCTCAGTCGCTGCAGAGCTCGACCTGACCCATGTCCCTTGGAAGTCCCACGACTCTTTCGGAAGAGATTTGGGTTCCTTTTTGTTCCTCTGTGCAGCAAGCCCGGCAGTGGAAATTCTGAAAAATTAGCATCTTATCACATCTGCACACATGAAAGCTCTTGGAAATGCTCTCATCAGTATGCCACGAGCCAGCCACAAGCATTAATAGGCAGAAACAGCCAAATACTTTTTTTTTTTTTTTGTCTGTATTCCACCAACTGTGCCATATCAAAATATGCCAGCCTAGTGCCAGTTTTCTCTTGCGTTTCAGATCTGCTGGAATCCCTTGCAGAACACCAACAAGCAGAATACAATAGATATCCCAAAAAATAAACCCCAAACCTCTTCTTATAAATAACCCATTAGGTTGCATTGCAGCAACCTGCAGTTTTGCTTTTGCAAAAATCCCTGGGTAGTTGAAAACGGCTCACCTGCTGAGTTTCTGTAAATGTAGCCGCAGTTCTGTGGGCTCTCAACACCCGTCTCGGTGCTCCTACACCTTACTTCATCTCTGACAAAGCCAGTAACCTCCTGTGCCGAGTCCTGACAGCTGGATTGCGTGCCTGCAAGCTGGATGAACCAGCAGATGCGATATTTCTGGCCTGGAGCTGTGGTTTGTAAGGTGATGGCTTCACAGAAAAAAATGTAACTTCAGTTTTGATGTAGATTTTTGACCTGGATGTGTTCCCATCCCCACAACAGTCTCCCAGTTTAAATCTGGGTGTGATTTAAATCTGCTTTCAGTCAAAGTCCCAGCTCTCTGCTCGCTTACAACCACCTTGCTAAATGGTTCACAGGTTAGTTGTCCTTCTGCAGCTTCACGCAGCTTTTTCCCCTTTCACAAACGACACAACTTGGAGGAGCCTCCCAGTCCTCAGACTGGTGTGCATTTTGTCACTTTTTTTTTTTTTTAATCTATTGGTCCCTCAGCATTGAGTCTCATGGACTATTTAAGCACAATATGTTTTCTTCCAATTTTAAACATCTAATTTATGGAGCCCAACTGATCTTCTACCAAATCCCTTTTGGGATGAAGGAATGCACGAGAGATGCTCTTGGATTAAGCACCCCAGAGCTTCCAGTGCTGGAGGCTCCCAGGCTGGGAGCAACCACATCCCCAGGCTGGCAAGTGGAGAGGATCTAGCACAAGCCGAATGGGAGAAGAAACCAGGGCTTGCCAGGCACAAGTTGCTCAACATCATCATATTTCAATATTTATGGAATGCTGTCGCCTCTCAAATGTAAAATTGTGCTGTTATCTCCGTATGTGCACATTTTTCTACAAATGCAGATATACTCTCTCCATATGAGAACTCTTTCAATCCCTTCCGTTATTTCCTTCGTAATCAAAGCAAAGTCTTTAAAAGCTTGTCTTCGTTTTCCTTCTCACATAATAATGAGAGATTTTTTTTTTATTTTTTTTTCTCCAGCACACAAAATTCCAGGCAATGCACCCTAAAAGTACTGCATTGTGGGGACACCTCTTCCTGGGTTTAGGAGGACTCGAACACCCCTGAACCACCACCAGCTCTTGAACCTCCCAGCTTACAAATCTTTACTAATTCGTAAAATCTAACAATGCCTTTTCCTTGACATTTCTGCCACAGATTAAGGAGAATTTCCACCTGAGAAGCTGAGTTTCTGAAAATTACAGTTTCCAAAACTGGGACTACAGGGGGAAAGTTAAGTTTGGCAGGAAAACTCGTTTCTTTATTGTGCTCTAATCATCATTTCTGCCACTGTTGTCTTCAGGGATGCCTTTCAAAAATGAGAAGGACCTTGTTTCTGCCCCCAGGTAACCTCACTAAACCCAGAAAAGCCTCATTGCTGGAAAAGCATAGCAAGTTTGAAGCAAAATGAGCACCACCCACCCCAAATCCACCTGCTAATAAGAAACTAGATTTTTTTTTTTTCCTTTTTTCCCCTCTCTGCCCCAGCCAAGGATTTTTGTCATTTTTACACAGAATTATGCAGATCTGCCCTCTACATCTTGTGAGGTGAAAGATGTATCTCTGCTTAATTATTTACCCTGTGAAAACACATTTCACTCCAGGCAGATGGCTGTTGGCTGGGACGTTTTCTCATTTTCTGGCAACCTCAAGATCTGTAGGGACTGTATGTTGTACCATATAGCTTATGCTATATATGTGCAGCCCCAATCAATCTTGCCTTGCAGGAGCAGAGCTGATTTTTAATAGCATCCCTCCTGTCCTTGTTTTATCAGGGACTGTCATCAGCATAAAGAAATGCCTTAATAAATAGTGAGACATAAATACTGAAACCCTGTATTTACCACATTCAGTGCATTTGCTGAGCTGTTCATCATCTAATGTTACTGGTGTTGCATGGCAACCAGTGTTTTAAAAGTTTGCTGGCTCAAAGAGCCCCTGTACTTTAAAAGGTTTGGAGTATTTATCTGACAACCTCCTTTTTCATCCTTTTTCATCTTGGTGTGTAGCTGATGTTTGTAATGGTCATGAAAACAATTTAATTTCTGTTTCAATAAGCTGGGTGTTTATTATGATTATTATTACTGAAGGAAAAAAAGATTTGAGGCTGTCAACAAAGAGGATCCAGCGTGTTTATTATTTTCTGGATGTATTTTACATCACTCGCCATTGCATCACATCAGTCAGAGGGAGCCTTGATGGCAGCTCCACTCCTCTTTTTAGTTGTTTTCCCTGAATAGAAATGTTGGGATTTTTTTGTTTAAATCAGAACAGAGCAAAGCCTCACGCAGGAGGCTGTTGGCATAAAGCTGGAGTTGGTCGTTAAACACAAACCCAGGCAGGTTTTAGGGGGAGGTTGAGGTTTCGTGGCACAGGTTTTTTTCACCACAGTGAAAATTCCACTGCCTAGCACATGGAATTACAAATTTCCAACCAAAAGGTATTGAAATTCTTTGTAACAACATGGCATTTTCCAGAAAGGAGTCCTCTGACATTCCTGGTATGAGCTGTGGGTGTGATGCCCAGATGTGCTCCACGACTTGGCAGCTGTTTGGTTTCAGTGTGTTACATCACGTTATTAAATCCCCAGGCTGTGGCTAGCAGCACGTTTATATCTATTAACAGAATGAGTATTTGATTGATATTTCTGAAGTTTTATCCTTCACTTCTATGTGTGTCTTACTCAAAGGTATTAGTAATTTCCCATCTGTGTTGTAAGATACTACGAGAGGGACAGACCTCAGTGAATCTTTGTTTATTCAGCTTCCAATTTTGAATTTTTGAATTCCGGTTTTCAGCACTGAAGGAGTTTTCCATTGGCTTCAGCCAGTTTTAGCTAAAGCTTCTGGAGAGAGAGACTATAAACTCCACCAGGGCTTTATGCAAGTGGGTTTTTGGGGGAGGTGCTCTCTGGGATAGGAGGAATAACTTCTTGTTCCTACCCCTAGGAAGTTGGCGCTTTGGTTTGGGGCTGTTTTTTTTTTCTCTTTGCGTACTTGTTTTGTAAGTGACATTGCAGCAAAACATTAAAAAAAAAAAGAAAAAAAAAGAGAAGATGCTGGAAGTTGTGGCAACTGAGAATCTGGGTGTGCAGTTGCCCTTTTCAGGCACTGTCAAGGCATATTTTGCCTCCTGCTGCCAACTTGATGCATTGTCAAAGGGTGCCATGTTTAATTAATACGATGTGCAGAGGTTGCTGGAGAGGATGCTGTGAGTTTTGCTTATTAAAAGAAGACCAGTTTTTCAAAGCAGGTGTATTTTAATGAAGGGAGAAGTTATCCTTATATTCCCCGCAGGTGGGGGGAAGCAGTCTCTCCTTCTGTGGATATTTTATTTGTGTGGATTTCACCACATCTGAATGCTGTGGAGTTGTTCTGCAAATAGAAGAATAGTGGGGTTCTTTTCCAGATTCACCCTTCCATCTTCTTGTTTCACTTGAAGACTCTGAGCATTGGAAACGCCTCCTGCTGTTTGAAGTCTCAACTAGCATCGTGTTTAATATCCCAGCTCCTGCAAAGCAGCCGTGCAGCGCTTTGCCCAAGCTCCTTTACCTGCACTCTTGACAATGATTTTAACATCACCAGCAGCACAGAAGAGATTAAATATCTCAGACTTTCTTACCTGTATCATTGCCAGGTATGTGTTGAGCCAGAAGAGCATCCAACATACATGGTTCCTTTCCACTCAAACCAAATGCTCTGGACTGAAGACGTGGCTTGACAAGCCAGCCTGTGCCCAGAAAACTGGAGAAACCTCTGCTCGCCATCCTAGAACCAGCTACTGCCCAGCCCTTTGGTGGTGGTGGTGGTACAGCTGCCCAGAAAGATTGAGGGAACCTCCTTGACTCCAGGCAGGAAAGGGCTCTAGACCTTTATTCTTCCTCCAAGCTGACGGCGTGGGTCGATCAATGTAAATATTTAGGAGGGAAGCACATTTCCAGGATGCTGATGGTAGTTATAATGCTCTGCAGGTTATTTTCTAGGGTTTCCATCTGAGAGGGTTTTGAAATCACTTCTTCAGGCTAATTGGTGATATGTCACCTGACAACATGGAGTCCTTTGTAAGGCACTGGTGTAAATAAAGAAAAAAGGAAAGGAGCCTGGAGGTCAGGAATCCACCAAGCAGCTCCGTCATTTTTTCCTTCAGATCCAATAGTAGTAGCCATTTTTGAAAAGAAATTCCTTTTAATTATGCTTCATTGTAACACACAGTGCTTTTGCATCCTACATACACCTTGGCAATACTTCACCATTAACCTGCGTAAAAGCACTCGAGCAAATGAAAAGGTTGCTATAGGCAACCTCCTTTTGACATTGCTACGTTAACTGCAGGACTCCCTGAGTGGATCAGGGATTCCCTACCCATTGACTAACTGCATTGACAAGAAGGCAACAGCAGTTAAAATTAAGGAACTGACCTGAACTTTGCCTTAAAAGGGCAATAAAAAAAAACCTTAATCACATGCTTTAGCTGTGGCAAATCATACAGGGCTTAAATTGTGTGTTTAAAAACCCAAGAATTGTTTTTATAGAATGCAGTGGAATGAGACGAAACAGTAGTTAAACAATTGTATTCCAATAGAGGTATAATAGATACTTGAAAACTCAAATAATAATCTTCTAGTCTACTTGTGACAACTTACAGGAAGGGATTATTAACAATACTTTCTAACAGGTAGTCTTGGTCAGATTCTCATCTCTCCAAATAAATCTTCTGCTTTAGAAGAAATAATTTATGTTTCAGAAACTAATGAATATATTCCACTTGAGTTTATCCTCAAAAAGCTAACTCAATTCTGACAGAGCTATAAAACAAACTACACTTTCTTTATTGGAATCTGGCAAAGGATGACATTTATGTCACGGATGTGCTTTGTGCTGTCCCTGGGAAAATCATTCTGTGTTTTACCAAGTCTCCAGAAAAGCTGCTGCTTTCCTATGGTTGGTGGAGACTCACTGGGATGCTGCAGGGAAATCCCTGACGGTCTCTGCGTGACAAGCCTTGTTGGAAGCCTGCAGATGGACATGAAATCCCCAGCCTGGCTTGCGAGATGCTGCTGTCCTCAGAAGGAAGGGAAGGAGGAAGGTGATGAGATCACTTTAAGAGGGACAAGAGCTGAATTTGGTGAAGGCACAGGGGGACCGTGTGACCGGTGGGAAATGAGACAAGGAGCCTTTAGAGATTGCTGGGAATGGCAGTTGGGCTGGTTTTTGGACAGCCCTTTAGTGGTCGATTCAAGGAGCTGGAGGAACGTGCTTTCTCTGAGGATTCTTGCGTTCTGCCACGCAGCCCGTCAGCTCGAGTCCTGAATCAAAAACTCTGCTCTGACCCCCAAAGTATTTGCTCTTGCGGGTATACTTGCGTGAGTTCCAGGGTTTTCCTTTCCTATGTCTTTGCAAAATTGCCTTTACAAGGAGCAGCAGGACAAACCGCCTACCTGGGCTTGCTGCGAGGCTGTCAAAATCAATTTCTGCTAAGGAAAATTTTTTGTTTTAAAAATTGTGTCTGTGGGCAGCTGGAAGCAGAGCACTCGTGTATCTCTTGAGAAGATACAACTCTTTCCTTTTGAACGCACCCCTAGAGCTGCTACCAACAAAAAGGACAAAATTCATTATTACCCAAATTTTCAAAAAGTTTTATAAGCTGCTAACAAAACCCATACTTGCTCCATTTTTTTTCCCCCTTGATCTTTCTAATTAAAATGTAAAATTAATCTTACTGGAATTAAAACTGGGAAATTTTTTTTTCCCCTTGCCTGGGATCATTCTGGAATAAGGACACCCATGTTCCTCTTATTCATGTTATGCTAATTGCTAAATCAGCTTATTATTAGCAGCCCTTAGTTTTAATGAGAAGATTTTTGAAGAGGTGGAGAGGGCAGCTCAGTGTGATGGAGACCAGCAGCCCTGCAAACCAGGGCTTCAGCATCAGTAGGTTTAAGAGATACTGAACCCACCCAACAGTCATCCTAATGGACTGTAGCTTCCATTACCAGCGAAGAACGACTGTATATTAAGAAAATCAGACCAAACTCACGGCAAAGAGTATTTGGGTGGAGAGTTTTATGTGTGAAGAAAAACTCGTGGATCTTTTTCTAATGCAGTTACTTGTGTAGGGTCAAATTGTGAAAGCCTTTCCTCAGTAATCAGCTTTTAGTGCAGGTAAGCTTATGTAATTTGCTTGAGGAGTGGAGTAAGGTTTGTTTCAGAATAATTATGGGCGTGAACCAGGGCACAGGCCCATCCTATATGAGTTCAGCTTGGCCACTTTCATCTTAGCCACAATAATTATCCGGTGGGATTTCATGAGAATGTTTGTAAGCTAAGGTGCTACAAAGGGAATAGTAGACAGGGTGGAAGAATCTATTTCCCATTTTTTTTCTCAACTCTCTAACATGAAATTCCTCCAAAGAATGAGAAGTTATTATTTCCAGGTGATTTCTTTTTAGTGAGGATGTGAAGAAAAGGGAGGATTGAGTGGCCAGCCAAAGCAAATAGGTTTGAGAAAGGGAAACATCTTCAAAATGTCATCAGCAAAACAGATGAAACAGGAAAAAATATAAACCAACCAACCAAAAACCAAACCAATGCTATCCACAGGAGAAAAAATAAAGGGTTTCAGTCAAAAAAAATCTCAGCATGAATGAGAAACAAGTGGGTAACATATAGCTTTCCAGCTTTCACTGTTCTCATGAAAAATGTTGCTAGAAAAAAACCTAGAAAGGCAGTGAGTTCAGGTGTGCCTTGCTTCTCAGCACCCAGAAATGCCTGATTTTCCCTTCTCTTTGCTTGCTTTCGGGGAGCATCTGTGAGCATGTGCTCCTGGGGTGGATCCATCTTGCTTGGCTGCACAGAGCTCGTCTTAATCATCTGCAGCCACGTTTCACAGGGACCTGCTAATGAAAGACAGAGAGAATAACCCCATCCTGGTAAAATCTGCGTAATGAAATATGAGCCGATGTGCGCTGCCACCGATTTCCCAACGTCGCCTCTGTGAGCAGCCTCATACAACACATCAGTTGGCGTTGCAGCATTAAGCTTTACTCCTTCAAATCATGCAGCAAAAGGACTTGTCCTTTCTATTTCCTTCATGGGCACAATATTTCCTTCCCATCACATAAGGGAGGCAATTTTTCCTTTATTCTGTCTAGATCTTGGGCTGGTTACCCAGGCTTTCCACCAGCTTTAACATGTAGGGGAAGCACAAGGGCCAAGGCAAGCGCCCACCTCATCGTAGGAGAGGGACGAGGTAGAACTGGCTTAGACAAGTCAGGTCTGTATCTGCAATGAGCCCAGCTTTGGGAAAAAAAAAAAAAATTGCCTTAATTAAAGCCTGGGGACTGCTATCTCCTCTGTGCTGGTAAAAAGCCTGGTGCAGGCTGGTCCTCAACATGCAACTCTGAAGCCAGTTTCACCCTCTGCAGTGACTGGGATTGAGTTGGCCTTGCTTGGTGGTTTCTTGATCTTCTGCCTTCTTTGCAGCCTTGCCGTTGAGGATGAAACCTATTGCATTGCTGGAATAAACTTCATAACTTCGTTGCAAGTGGGTCTGCATCATCCCAGTGCTTCTCTGGAGGCAGAGCAGCTTGCAAGCCCTTGGTGCTCACTATCTGAGACCCAATGGGGTGCCCAGGGGTGAAGGGTGTAGGCTCAGCGAGGGCTCCCCAGGATGCAGGGCTCAGTGCAGGCATCGATGAACTCAGATGCCAGAGCAAAGGGACTGCTCCCTTCTGCCGTGATGTGTCCCAGCCCGCAGCACCAAGCAAACCCTTCCTCTCCCGCTGTGCGGGTGGGTTCTGATGTCTAGAAGTTTATCTGACAAAGAAAAAATGTAAGTGCTTCTGCTTCCTCTGACTGACACGCTATTCCATTAAACAGCAAAGACAGAAGAACGGATTAGCTCCAGCAACCAACCGCATAAAGAAATCCACGTCTGGGAGGTGTTGTCCATCAAAACCAGTCTCTAAAACCAATTGCCTGGCTTTTCCTTGTGCCCAGGCTGTTGCAGTAAGAAAGCTGTCATGACAACCCTTTCTTGACCTGCCAAACTGGGGAGTTATGACAAGGGATATTATTTAAAAGTAAAAGGACCCCTCCTGGGCAAAGGCTGGATGATGGGTTGGGCAGGAAGGACTTTGTAGGCACAAGGAGAGCTGAAGCTGTAATCCCTGTGCCATGGCTTAATTATAACATCTCTGTTATTTTCTGGTTTGGTTGCTGTTCAATGCAGAAAACAATACTCCCTCAGTTGTTAACATTTCCTGCTAATGAATTCATATTTCTGCTGCAGAAGGTGGTAGGTGTTGTGTGAGCAAGTAGCATTTGATTAATATGAACAGTCAGACAAGACTTGAACCCAACCTTGGAGGAGGGAGTTTGGAAACGTGGAGCTTAATGCGAGCTCTCGCGCAGCTCTATTTATAAACATCTCTTCTGTTTTCACTCTGTTTGCTGGCAGGGGCTGGAAGTGCCAAAATGCCCAAGGAAAAGTTGGGTTTATGACTTCTCCAATCTGGCAGATGTACCAAGCAGGAAGAATTCACCAGAAAAGCTCTTTGCCTTCAATTTCCAGCTCAGTTTTGCAAATTCTTATGGCAGAACCATCACTTGGAAAGCAACACCAAGAGAAAGGAGGGACAACCCAATGTGTCCAAAGTATTGCAAGAGCATCCAGAGCCCAAAACACACAGTGGAGCCTGTGCTGGCAGCAGTGCAGACAGGGAGGTCCCACTTCACCTCTGGACTGAGGAGACACGTGGACATACAGCAGAGGGGAGCACCTCTGTAGCCAGTTTTGTGGATAAGATGGGGTTGCAGCAGACTTCGGGGCTGCTCCAGCCTCCCCCTGCCACAGGGTCACCAAGGGACCTCACGTGCAACACTCCTCAGACCTCGCTTTTGTGACTTAGAGGGTAAATACCTTTGTGTGCTCTAGTTGTTCAAAGTCCCCATGAATGGACCAAAGTAGGCACCCCAGAGGGTGCCTTATGGAGCTGTCTAAAATAGGTCAATGAGTCATGCTCTAAAAAAGCCTTTTTCTCTTACAGACTAGCAAGGGAGTTTCAAGGATGAGCTCAGAGGTAGATGCTGTGGACATCTGTGGATGCATTTGCAATCCTAACTCTGTTCCTTATGTTTTGTGTGCACTGGCCCAGGGAAGGCTTTTCAGAAGCTTGCCAGGAAGGAGCAGCTTTGCTACAGGAAACACTTACAGGTTCGGTGAAGGGCTCTGGTATCTCCTGCCAGTTGAGTGCATCCATCCAGCCTCAGTGACAGTGACCTTCTCCTACAAGGGTATCTTCAGGCTTTCTTCAGCAGCACGCCAAAGTCTCAGGTACAGACATTGGGCTTGCAGACAGCACGTGGCAGCACCCAGAGAATTTATGGTCTGTAGCACTCTCCCAAATGCAGGTCTTCAGGTGGGACACCTCAGCTGAGGGCAGGTCTCTGTGTGGTTCTGCATTTCATTGGAACTGCTTCTCCCAAGCCGAACAGGGAACGCTTCATATGTTGGGGCCCAGATGTCATCCGTGCTTAAACAATCCCAATGTGATCAGGCCCTGCTAGCAGCTAGTGTAGTAATGAGGAGAAGGTCATTTTGGGGGATCTCTTGGGCAGACTGGCAAGTGAGCAGCTGACGCTTGGCAATATAGTCGATACATTCCTCAGCTCTTGAAAAAACCTGTGACTGGTGTAAGTTATTGTACCTGCACTGGCTTTGGTGGAGTGCCACAGCTAAAACCTTATTACAATGTTTATTCATTTATTTTCAGAGTTTAGTCAACCCAGACATCTGTCTTTAACACAGTGTATTAACGACACTGCCAGTGGGTTCGAATTTAATTTTACGTGTACACGAAAAGCCCAGCTCCAGTTGTGCCACACACTCCTGCTTTACAGGCAGAATGAATAGCGGCTCTGCTCGTTTACAACCGCCTGATCGATGCTGTGATGTCTGTAACGTAAAATTAAACTGAACGGCGTTATCTCCAGGAGGATGATGGGGCAGGCTGGAAGTGCCTTCCCCTGCGGCTGGCGGTGGGAAGCGAGAGGGGCATCCAGCCTGGGCATCTTCCCTGCCCTCCCTTGTCTGCTTTCGTGGCTGCTTTATCTTTTCCTCTTGGATCGGCTCAAGCACTTGTTTTTGAAGTGCTTTGAACACAATTATGATTAACAGCCCCATTTACTTGCTCAGCCCCTGTGCCTGCTTGTCAGAAGAGTCATCTTCTGCAGATGGTTATGGGATTAACCCCTGTCACTGCTCTCGGCCCCTTACCCACAATGGCCACCCCGTAGAGTTGATCAAGCTCCGCAAAACCTCCTGAGCTTCCCCTTGCAGTGGGGGGCCCAAACCCAACCCCTCTGGCCGGCCAGGACTCTTTCGTTTTCCATCTCAGCACACAGAATTGGCCCCTTACCCACAATGGCCACCCCGTAGATTTGATCAAGCTCCGCAAAACTTCCTGAGCTTCCCTTTGCAGTTGGGGGCCCAAACCCAACCCCTCTGGCCAGCCAGGACTCTTTCTTTTCCATCTCAGCACACAGAACAACACAATAACAGGACCCTCAGGGAAGCCAGGCAGAATTCAACCATGGGAATGTGAAAGCATCACTGCCTTTAATTTTTAATTGCGCCTTATCAGCTGGTATCAAGGAGGATGAAGTTTCCTGAAATTTTAATTGGCAAACCCATTGACCCATTTCCTTCAGCGCCCCTGGGCGGCAGCACAGAATACATGTTGGGCTGGCAGGAAGGTGCACTTCCAGGGGTCTGGGGCTGAGAAAAAAATGGAATTCTTTTCTGGAAAGATATCTACCAACTAGAAAACATGGAAATTGCAAGGGCCAACTACACTCGATGGGCGTCTCCAGTCGCAGAACCACTGAAATTGAGCTGCAGATGTTGCGCTGACAGTGAGGGACCTCCTTATGTCCTTGTAGAAATCTCTAAAGTAGGGTTTTCCCTAATGGGTCTGGTCCTCTCTGTCAGCTGGAGATTTCTCATGAAGCGGTGGCACCCCTCTTCCACCTAGCAACTGGAAAATAAATGAAAAATGGGGGAAATCAGAGAGAAAGGTGTTTTCCCCTAAATCAAAACCAAGCGATCACAACTTTCTGGAAGGGGTCATTTTGGGTGAACTTGTTGGTGGGGAGTCACAAGCTTCATCTAAATCACCTTTATTCCACTCAAAGCATGTCGTGGCATCTAAAGATCTGTCCTGGAGCGCTGAATATTTTAAAGCAAGCCCCGAGCAGCAGGTTTCAGCTCTCTGGGAGGATGGCAGAACCAGAAATCCTTTTCAGAGGAGGGGAGCCAGGAGGAAATCCTGCCAGATGAGTTTCCTGACATTGCTGTGCAGCCTCAGGATGTTCCAGTGTTTTGGATAATCACAGGAATTTGGAGTTGGGCACGGAGTTAGTGCCAAATGTGCTTTGCAGGTCTGGGGAATGGAGTTGAGGGCTTTCCCTGGGATCATTTCTCCTGGAGCAAAGAGTCCTGGCCTGTCCCTTGTACAACACATGTCCTCGACAAGACTCAGAAAGCTCTGTCAGTTTGACATCATTTTAAAGCTTCATCTTTGGTTTTGTTTAACAGTGAAGAAAATTCTCCTAGAGAGAGAAAAGGGCTTGAAATCCTCTTATGTATGGATAAGAATTTGGAGTCATATGTAAAATAACATCCTTGTCAGTCAGGAGCTGTGTTATAGGCACAAACCTGACATCAAATCCAAGCCTAACAAGGAAGCTGACCAAGCAACAGATTGTGTGGAAGACTTCCAGAAAAAGGCTTTAAAATGCAGTTGGCCAGACACTGGATAACAGTGTTTAGAGATGAACTCACCATTTAAAGTTTCAAGTTTCATTTTTAAAGAAAACAATGTGCGCTGTTACCCAGATGGAGGTTTTCTTTCAAAAGATGTCATTAACTTTTAAATCGCCTGATGTCATCCTCCATTGATACGTACACACACATACGCAGGGGGAGCAGACAAAGAAGCTCATAGAAATCCACTTCAAGGTGACACTGAATGCCTTCACACACAAAAAAAAACAAGAACCAAAACACCAAAATGCCAAGAACCCCAAAAAGCTGACTGGGTATAGAAATGCAATTTTTAATCTGCACACAAAATTCGGTGATGGCACGGCGTTTTCCGGGGGAGAGCAATCACACCGAATGGCATAAATCTACCCAGGACTTCCTACCGAAAAAAAATCAGACAAAACCCTTACTGTGTGGGGCAGCTGGGAAAACATTCATAATTCAGAAAGGCAGATGCTGCCTTGGAGCTGCACAGAGGTAAAACCAGGGGGAGAGGAGAGCAAAGGCTCGCATGCGATCGATGGAGCGACAGAATGAGGCTCCAGGTTGGCTTCTTCCCTGCCGGGGAGCGGAACCAGAGCGTGCTCGGCCAAGCAGCAGCTCTGCTGTTAATGAGGGTTGGGTTGAAGCAGCTTTTCCTGGAAGCAGCAATGTGTGTTGCCCTCTAGATGACAGCAGCACCACCTCGGAGCATGTTCTCTATAGAGACTCTCACTTCTCTCGCCCCATCTCACGCTTAGCCCGCGCCGCTTTTGGAAATTAAGATTTAATAGGGATTCATAAGGTGGGTTCTTTATGCTAATTAATTATTCAGGGTGTAGTTGAGAGCGAACCTGGAGCAAATCAGCTGGCATTTCACTATTATGCAGTAAGCACCACTATTATTTGCAGTTAGATGTGTCTCCTTAGATTTAAAATGACAGCTCATTCCTCTACGTTAAACACCAATTGAGATTATTAAAAACATCTATGGAGGCCTTAGCATCTCTGCAGTAAAATATTCATCAGTTCCAGCTTGTTAGGGTTTGAAAGAGCAGATATACTTTTAATAATCAATTGCCATTTAAAATACCATAACATTCTAATGAGGCAGAAATTAAACTTAAAGGTCTCAAATAAATTAAATTTGCATTTAAGGGACTAATTTAATAAAAATATCTGCAACTTTGAAATATTGTTCCTTCCATTCTCATCTGAATGAAGGTGTGTCACGCTATGAGAAATACGAGTTTAAATGCTCATTCTTTCCACGCGGGCTGTGCATGTGCTCCTCCACAGACTATTTTCAGACTGAACGAAATCACCACACACCAGAAAATCAGGCTTGTTACCTAAATAGTGGTTGATCTTTGTTGGTGGCCTCAGATTCTCAGTAAGGTCACAGGCTGGCAGACATGTGAGTGACGGTGCTCATCGCTCCAGCCCAGGACCCAGAAAATAATTTCAGAAGCTTTCCCATCTGAAAATTCTTCATTTTCAATAGCGTTAAGGAAATTGCTGGTAGGATGAAATAGTTGATCGGGAATAAAAGTGCCGAGGCTCCAGGCGCTCCCCCGGGAGGTCCATCAGGGAATCATTTCCACCTCCCTCAATAATTGACATCCCTGTGAGCAGCCTCAGTGAGGAGGAATAAAAACCAAACTGTGGAAGGGTGGTGGCCTTAGAGCTGGAGCCAGCCTCCTCAAGTCCATTTTCATCTACATTACTGGAAAGGGACCTCAGTTTTCCTCTACGGGGAGGTTCACACTCCTGCAGTGTCTCCTTTTGCTGCAAGAGCTTTCCAAAACACTAGAATTTAACCTTCTTATGTTAAAATCTTACGTAGTAGGAGGTAGTGGGTGTAGAAAGGAGCCTCCTCTGATGCTGAATTCTCAGTGCCTTGTTGTTTTACAACTCACCTCCAGCCATATTTTACATCCTTCCCTTGTAAACATGGATTAACGCCCCTTGCCAGGTCTTCTCATCATCAAAATAATTTCTCCTATGCCTAGCTGGAAGGGAGACAGACAACAGCCATCCTTTTTGTACAGGAGATGACCTCTGCTTCGTATTTGCGTCTACTCAAACCAAGTAGACTGAACGTTTAAAAGATGAGGAAAACCTGACGCAGTCAGAGTAGCTTCCCATTGCTTGTAGGAGGCAAGTCTTCAAATAATATGTTGGGGCTCATCCATGAATAGGTGACAGCTGGGCAATCTCCAGCTCCATTATTCCCCCTCAGGACCTGCCCAAGGTCTGAAGAAGCCGTGGATGCAAACCGCATCCTTTGGAATTTGCTACTGAAAAAACTGTGGTTTCCCCATCCAGGTTTGTTTATTCACTGTCACAAAATTAGCAAAAAAGAGCAGAAAATGCAACAGCCCACTTGAAGTAATTATACCAAAAGCCGGGGGCTTGACTGCCTCTTTTGTTTGTCTGGGATTATCCTTACTGTTATTTGATAATCCTCTGAGTGCATCTCCTTGCAGAGAAAGCCACTTTCAAAATGCCGACACGGAGCCATCAGCGCTGATCTATCTGGAGAGCGGGATTAGAGGTCGCATCATTTAAACTGAAGAAATCAATTGAGATTCATTGGATGCCTTGCTGCTCCACATTCTTTTTATTGCTATTTTTATCACTGCCACACTTTTTTTTAAGCTTCCTGGAAATTAAAGATAGAAAAGCATTATTAAGACATCAAGCCTCTCTCACCGGAGGCAGATTGGGAATGATCGGAGTTCATCTGGTTTGGGATGCACTGACCAGCAAAGCTCCCACCACTTCTTTATTGATGTCCTGAGCACGGGGACCTTCTCCCATTACATAATCATCAGCCCTCTTCTGCCTGAGCCTGTAAGATTTGGGAAGCAAGCAACCTCGACGTGGGATCAACTCCTTGAACCCCTTGAGTAAGAGGATGTCTTGCTGAAGAGGGACAAAAAATTCTACAGGGGAAGAAGGAATATTTGGGGATTGTATTTTCTGAAGGAGCTGGCTTTCAGTAAAAAACTGTGTCTGGCTGGATATTTTTCATCAAAACTGGCTTTGGGGTACACGCATTTTTCTCAACAGAAAAAGAATTTGTTGCCGGCTGTGTTGAAATTTCACAGTCCCTCTAAAGCACATCAAGCTCTTATTGCTTGACTCCTCTTTGGGTCTGAGTGAGAAATAAGGCAGGAAGGAGCACTCATTTTTTTTTAATGCACTTTATTTGGCAGCCAAGCAGTTAACAAAGCAGGAAATTCTGTAAAAGAGGGTAATGCCTTGCTTGCAAAACACTGCCACGTGCGTGCGAGGCATCCCCTTGCTGATAAGGCTGCAGATACTCTCTGGCAGATCTGCTCAGTCTCTGTCAGGTGAAACCTGTAAGGTTGTTTTAGATGAGATTTATTTATTTATTTGCATTTTATCTCTTTGCATTTAACTACGTGAGGTTCCCTCAGTTGCTAAGCAACATCCCCACCGGGGCCTGGGTTTCCTTCCTCCTACAAATGGGAAACAACAACATGAAAAAATCCCTCCGTGTTCACCGTGCTGAGGTAAATTCTTACGATTTAGTGATCTTAATTGCATCCTCCCCTCAAAGGGCTTGGTCCTGCTGAGACGGGGATAGGATACGTAACTCCCGTCGCGAAGAACAGGGCTTCAAGCAGCGAAAGGAGAACATGGCTCTGGTGGGGAAAGCACCCTAATGGTACATGGAAATGGCACAGCCAGCCCCACCATGAGCAGAAATCACCCACACACCTGCCTGGCAAGAGCCAGGCTCTTACAATTAGCACAGAACAACCTGGTAGACCTGGCTTAGGTTGAGCAGAGGTTTGTAATGCTGCTCACGCACCACAGGGTACCAGGGAGGCTTCCTGGGGTGCTCGAGAGCCACGTTCTCACACCTCGGCGTCGAAGGAGGGCTGCGGAGATGAGTTTGGTTTTGCAAAATCCCCGCATTTCAGCTGGTTGTTGCTCGTGCAATCTTTGTGCTGTTCAAACAGACTTAGCTTGCTTAGGGTATATATATTTTTTTTTCTCAAGTAAAAATCATAGCCGTGGGCAAAACACTCCAAGTATTTGCGTTATCATATAATGTTTCTAGAGATAAAGATAGCAGACTTGCAGAAGCTCGGGACAATCTTCCCACGCCTTTAGCTGTCGGATGCATTTCTAAGGGAGCTCTTTGTTTTGAGGAGCCTCCGTTCCTCTGCAGCTGTCTCCAAATGCCTTTGAAGTGCTGGAGATCTGCAGCTCCTCTTGTCTTGAAGCAAAGGAGAGACTTTTCCCCCTGTATAGCTCCGGGTCAGACAAGCAACCTTCAAGCACCCAAAATAGGAAGCTGGAAGGTTCAGGTGCCTTTACTACTTTGCGTCTAAATGTCAGAAGAGGAAAAAGACTGTTGTAGAAATATGAGATATATCTGCGTTATTTTGGAAAGCTTCCTGGCTAATTAGCAGGACTCGAAGGCCAATTAGGCTGAGTTGAATGAAGGGCTCGTTTATCTTTCCTTTCCTTGTGGACAGAGCAGCCACCCTGCTTTGCCTTAGACATTTTTGGCTTTTTTTTTTTCCCCTAAAGCAGCAGCCCTGCAAAGCAGATGGCAGCTCGAGGAGCTTACAGGACGTTGAGGACAACACGCAGGGCAGGTCGCCCAGCAGTGGGGTGCAAACACCGTTGGCACCCCCTCTTTGCTCCAGCCCCGCAAGCTGGAGAGAAGGAGGGGAGAAGCATGTTTTTAACTCCTCAATTTCAAAATCAAGCAATTTGCATGCCTGATCACAGCCCCGTCGCGGCATCTGCTCGGCAGGAAGTGCGTACGCACGCTCTATGATCTTGCTGCCAAGAAAACAGCCCTGACAAAATAAATAAATAAAGGAGCCATGGTGGAAAGCGAGGAGCAAGGATTTGTTTGTGCTATCCCGCATAGGGCCGGCGGAAGATAAAACCTTTCTGGAGTGCCTTTGATGGAGCTGTTTCCTCAGGAAAACATGAGGAATTACAAACTCAGCTGAGAATATTAATAATTTATGGCAGGCAGCAGTGCTGGGGCTGCAGACCGGTGCCCGCTCTGATGGCCGGGGGGGTTAACAGCCAGCTCAGAGCTCTCCCATCAATGAGTGGCACTGCTGTCCCCAGACTGTCCATGGGGGAAGCAAAAAAGACTCTCACACTGCTGCTTCTCTCCCCAAATCCTCCTGGTCAGGGAAGTTTGAAGGCAGGTGCTCGTGCCCATCCCGCTGGGGACAGCACGTGCACTGTACTCAGCTTGCAAAGCGAGCTTAGGTGTTAGTCAATCCCACGCTTCCCTCCAGCTGAGCCATTTAACACCCTAAGTATTATTCTTATTAAGATTATAATCATCGTCATTCATATTGCAGCCAGGCAGCCTGTTGCATGAGATGCTGTGCTGAGCCCAAGCAGGTAACACTCTTCTTCCCGCGGTTTTCACACGCATTAATTATCTCTTTGTTTTTTGCAGCGCACTGGTAGGGTTAGGCTAATAGACTGAAACCAACTGCGGATTGTCTAAAAGTTGCAGATATCGTTAGGTAATGAATAGCCATAATTTCTTGTAATGATTTTAATTAATTTTACTTAGTGGTATTTTCAATAACCGTGCTGCGCGCACACACTCGCTGTTCCTCCCCATGGCTTGGGATTTTTGCCAGTGGCTTCATTACTTCCAGGTTCTTCTCAGCTTGTCTGTCTCGGGAGCGGTGATGGGATCGGGGTACGGCCGCAGAGCTGCCATCTGCATGGCAGGAAGGTCTTTGCAGCTCCTCATTCCCCAACTTCCACAGGCTGCAGCCACAGAGCCAAGGTTGGCAGGTTCCCCCTGCCCAACATTCCAGGAATTCAAGCGAGGCAAATGTAGGCACGTTTAGGTTCTCGTAAAACAGAACGCCAGAAAAATGTTTCTGTAAAATGTAAGAACAATAGAGAAAAAAAAAAAGCAGGTTTTTTTTGGTTTTTTTTCCCTAAGCAAATGTTTTCTTGCCTGTCTTGCAGCTGAGTTATTGCAATTTTATGCTTAGTGCATGCGGCCAGAGAACGGTGCTGAATAGGAACAGATGGGCAATGTATGCAAATGGCTCCGATGAAATGGAGACTAACGAGTTCGTGGTGACCCAGGGATCCCGCCGCGGGAAGGCGCGGGGGTGGCAGGGCACACAGCGAAGCTCTACTCGATGCCACATGCTGCCTCCCTAATGGATGGATGCGGTGGAAAAAGACTCTTCAGGAAACTTTGCACGGAACGCATTGGTACCCCCATGTCACCACGCTGCTCCAGATGCAGTGAGGACCCTCTTGGATGAAGACCAGAATGAAATGTTGGTGTTTCTGTGGCTTGTAGGACTCTGTCACCACTCCCAGCAGAGACCAAACACAGATTTGTAAAGCAGAGCTCCCTGCAAGTGCCCTTGGTGGCATCAGGATTTAACGCTACATATTTGTATTAAGAAAACTCCCATCTTGACAAGTCGAAGGACCTTTAACAGTCCCTGATATGCTTCTCCCAGTGCCCAGCTGGGACATCTCGTCCTTGTTCTGCATCTCTTGGCAGCCTGTTCCCACCCATCCTGCCCCAGCTGTTCACACGACAGAAGATCTGGCTTTAAGGAAACCATCCCAGGTCCAAAACTCAGTCCCAAGTAGTTTGTTCCCCATAGCACTAAGACGGCAACGGCAGGGCTAACTTCCACTCAACACCCTGAGCCAGCTTGCGCTGAAGACGACCGACCCCCTAATTAAAAAGGGAATTTGCTGGCAAAGAGCTGATAACCTAGAGAAAACAGTAAAGCCTGTCTTATCAGGTGCTGGATCTCCATTTAAATCAGGGAGCCCGTGCCAATTTGCATCAGCCAAGGATCTGACCTTCATGTTCACGACACCAGTGTCAGCAAGGAACTGTACAAAGAGAAGAGCATCGCTACCCAGAGGAAACATTGTTTTTCAAAATGCTGTCCATTGATTTAGCCATAAAACAGAACAGATTTTTAAACTGCATATGAATTGGGACTTTATTATTCCTTATCTACTTTGTGATACGGTTGGTAAGTTTGTTTGAGCCAAAATGTTATAAAAAGGCACTTTAAAGGCCTAATAAAACCAGAGTTAACATTACACACAGCTTGAAACCTTGGGAATTGACTGTACAGCATAGGAAACCCGCTCCAGCTCTCCATCTAAAAAACCTGCTGGAGTTAAACGTACCCTCCAACTTGGCTGCAAGGCAACGTTGAGCACACGAAGAGCCCACCAGCCATGCTGTTGAGGAGAGCAGGTCTTGGCACACACGACTGGCACCATTGCTCCATTGCTCAGCATGGGGAAAGCTGTCCATGCCCCAAATGTCACGAGAAATGCCCTTCCCAGGAGCACAGAGCTGCCTCCAGCACAACTGAAAAAAGTGTGGGACGGATGCTGGGCCACAGCACGGGGAGGAGGAGGAAGAATTGTAAAGCAGATGAAAGCAAGAATCTCTAAGTGCCCTTATCATATGGAAATGGGAGTGTAGAAAGCCTCCTGGGCCTCAAAAGGCAGCTCCATGTCGCTGTGTCTGACCACCCCCTTTGCAGCCTGTATTTATCCCCATTATCAGCCTGGTTTGTTTGTTTTTCCCTATCCCCACCACTGAACGACTGGTCTAGAAATTCCCTTCTGTGGTGAAGGAAAACATCCTTTTAGCCTCTGGATAGTTGATACTTATTTGTTCTCATGCCAAAATTGTCCATTAGCTTAAATAGCACTACTCTGTCTCTAATGTTCACCCCTCTGATGTATTCATAGTGAACAACCATCTCCCTGCTTTTGCTGCATCTGATCACGTCTTTTTTTATGCCTGATACCACTGCAAATGCTTAATGTTCCACTGTTTTCTTTATCGCTATAATTGCTCTGCAGGTCTGAAATGCACACACTCATCATTCAAACCTCTGGATGAATATCCATCATTATCATCTTCTCTGATCTCGTCTCTCGTGACACAGCTTGATGGAAAACCTGGCAGCTCTTCTATGGCGAACTGCCCGACCTTGCAGGTGCTTGTAGGACAGGACATGGGACATCTGGGGCTTCTCCTCCCAATTTCACATGAATCTTGGGTTAGCATTGAGCATTGAGTCATGAGTGTTTGACCTTTAAAGCAGTTTCTGACTTCAACTGATGTTTCAGTTGTCCTAACACCAGATTAAAACATCTACCGTGAGAAATAAAAGGTCACTAAATCAGAACCTTTCCTCTTTATGCTCAGAGGACTAGAAACAGCATGTTGAGTGACACACTTACTTGTCAATGTCTTTTAGTCCCAAGGAAGCTTTTGAGTCCTCCAACAGGACTAAACAATAGAGTTTTATGGGCAAAAAAACAGCTTCTAACATCACTTCTCACCACGCACACCTTTGCCAGCTCCGTGCAAAGGTGCAGCCCCAGCTGGACCCTTGTGTGCCACTAGGGGCTCCAGCCTCAGCCGGAGGGGAAGGGGAACATGTGAAACCAAACCGGAGCTGCCACAGAGCTGACGATGCTCGTTTGGACATTGATGGAATAGCAGTGAGGAGCCCAAGGAAGCAACCAAAGATGATGCAGAAGTTGTACCATTGTCATGGGCCAGTTGGGCCATCAACAAGTGGAAGGGGAAGAGGACTTAGATTCAACATTGATTAGTTTTTAATGTGTGTGTTTAATAGATTTCTTCAGGGCCCAGAGATAGCTCCCATACTGTGGGGCTTGATGTCTCCCTCTCTAATGGGGCTGCAAGGAACAGAGCCTTGGCTGAAATGCAAGCACAAAGCCAGGAAGAAGGGAAAATATTTCTGGCAACCAAAGGACCCATTCTCAAGTGCCTGCTTGCATGGAGGAGATAAAGTTTCTCGCAGTATAACAGCAATGCAAGTATCAAATTGTGCAAAGAAAAGGAAAGACCTCAGCCCAAACCTGAGCCTGTAAACCAAAGTACGGTGAAAATTTGAAATGGTCTTTGCAAGCCATCCAAACCAGAGCCACTGGGATTGGAGGCTGCTGGGGAAGCAGCACAGTGCAAACGCCATGGTCAGTGCTTTGCTTTCCTTGTCTGTCTTCAAGTTCAAAGCAATGTATCCACCCACTAGCCCAGAAGTGAGGACACGGGAGGATATTCAACTGCCTCAGGGAGCTTCAGGTACCAGCAAAACCTCTCCCATCCTAGTAGTTTTGGACATCTCACTTCTGTTTTGCAGACTTTTATCAGATAGCCAACCCAGGTTTTGTTTGTCAGGTGCCCACAAAGTTCTTGGAAGTGCTACTTTTTTTTTTCCCCAGTCCTTCCCACACATTTTTATCATTAACTTTAAGAAGAGGCGTAGGTAACCTTGAGATACCTCCAGCACTGCCTTCTGGTACATCACTCATGGTTTCCTGCTGGTGTGGGGCCCTCGAATGTGAGGTCTTCACATGAACCAGAATTCACATCCCACTCAGGAAGACTCTGCAAGAGGACAGCTCCAATTAAGATACATGGATGACATAAATGCGCCCTTCACGGACACTTTTAGGCCACTCTTAAGCATGAAGAGCAATGTGCTCCAATAGCTACAAGATTGAGATGGAGAAGAGGAGATGATCCTTGACTGCATTCCCATCAGAAGATGAAGCTGAGACGTGCAAAGCCCCAGGTAGCCAGCTCAGGGCATTTGGCCTAAACTGAGGGAAGAAAAAGCTCCTTTGCAGGTATTGTAATAGCTGTAAAAATGCTGGGCTAATAAATCTCATGACTCCCACGAAAGGGTTCGCACTGTTGGCAAGACGAAGCACCTTTCATTCGCCCACAGCTCTTCAGTGCAGAAGAGATTTTCGCTGAAACCTTCTGCGGTCAGGAATTTCGTGCACCCTTTTGTGTACCTCTGTGGTGATGTGGGAGGACTGCATTTAAAATTAATAAATAATCCTTTACAGGCAGATCCTTCACAGCCTCTTTTTGTAACCCAGTGGCTTGTAGAGCCGTTTATATGTACACAGAGAAAGAGAACGCCCCAGAGGTAAAACACTGATAAGAAGGGTGGTTTTGCAGCTGCTTTACACGACTTTAACACCGACACCAGGCATTGGTGAAACTGGCCCTTTAGTATTTACGACCTTTGCTGCTCAGGGGTCCAAGGCTCCAGGCTAACAGGATTTAGCAGCCTAGGGAGAATAATGACTGTCCCTCTGCCTGAGAACCACCCAGTCCCTACCCATTGCCCTTATTTTTCTTGCCAAGAACCACCTCAATCTGAAGGTTTCAGACTACCAAGATTCCAGGCTCATTGCCCCCTCTGACCTTGGGCAGCCCTGCGTTCCTCAGCTTCCCCACCAGGAAAGCAGCCATAGATAGTGCTTCCGTCCTCTCTGGAGCCCTCTGAGACAAGCAGTAGGAAAGCTCTGCTAAAGTGCACTTACGATGACAATGGATTATTTATTATTCCCCAGGAAATTGTTCTTCAGCCTGATACATCTCATTGTTAAAAAGCTATTCTTGATATTCAGTATAATTTCTTTCCTTCCCTAATTCCATCCCATTACTCATAGTAATATCCCGTCTCTGGTTTCCTCTCCCGAGGGGGAAGGAGAGGGTTGCATTTTTAAGAAGGGACATTTTGTGGCTTGTTTTTATACACAGTAAACCTTTCTTGAACACAACTGCTGAGAACCTCCAGTGGCTTTGGAAATGACAGTGAGACCCATTCTGTGAAAGCCACTCTGGCCGCAAAAGTAATTAACGGGAGGGATTAGAAAATAACACAATGCACAAAAATTCATTTGCTTCTTTCTCCGTTGTGTTTGAATACAAAAATGATCTACCTCCGAGCTCCTCTAGCATTATTACACATCCTCCTCCATCTGCTAAAAAGAGGTGTTGGATGAATCGAACTGCTACTTTTTAAATGAAAATAATATTAAGAGTCAACATTAATGTATTAATTAAATAAACCCTCAGTTGCTTCCCTTTCTGTTATCTTTTTTTAACACACTTTGCATTCACATCCCCATGGCTGGGTTTCAAATGCTCACTGTGTAAAACTCAGTGTTGATCAGCAAACTGAGCACACGTTTATTTTCTTCTGGGACAACTCAGTGAAACAGGGAACATGCATAAACCTGGCCATGGCGAGAGCAGAACTGTCCAGCTGTGGAAATTACAGGAGGTTTGCTGAACACGCTCGTGCTGGAAATAATGCTCCCAGACCCAAACACCAGCTGCAAGTCTCTGATCTAGAACTGGTCAAGATTTCAATTCCCAAGTCCCACAACCAGATTAGCACAAGCAGATGATTCTTTCAGACCTTCTGGTCTTCAGAAGACAGAGAAACCCAATGCCTTCTTTTTCTCTCTCTCTCTCTCCCTCTTTTTTTTTTTTATGTGAAACATCGAATTACTATATGTATTTATTTTGGGTTATTACAGTAGCACCTAAAATCCTGCCCAGATCAGTACCTGCAACACCTTGGACATGACTCGTTAGGACAGAGATGCTCTCAGTTGGTCTCAAGAAAATCGAGGGGAATTTCTCAGCAGCAGCTCAGGTCTGTTGTCCTTCTTCATCCTCCCATGTGTCCCATCCCGATGCTGCTATTTGATGGGTTTGCAACAGAAGGAAACATGCACAGACCTCGGAAAAGTCTGAAATCCAGATGTTAATTGTGTCTGAGCTGAGCACCACAGCACTTCTTTAATGTTTTTTTCTCTCCTTTTCTGCCAACAGTTGGACAGTGGCAGTCTGTGATTATTTTAACTGGCTAACGTGCCTGGAAGTCCTTTCATTATTGTGAAGAACCGTGTATAAGAAAATGAGTTTGGAAAAACAGGCGTGGGGCATTGCTGCTCCCTCTAGACAATGCAGAGGTGGAAGGGAGGCAGGGAGGGGAAGCCAGGAGGGGACATGAAGGAAGAGTTGGTGCTCTTCTGAAACAGCAAATAGAATTAAAAGGGAAAAATAGAGAGAGGTTGAAAAGTCAGCTGCTAAATGCTCTGCAAGTGAATGTTGTTAAATATTTAAATTTCACAATCAAGCACATTTTTGTTTATTAAAAACAAAACGCAGCAAAACAAAAACTGATAGAGAAAGAGAGAAAAATGCCCCAGAGGGCTCCGTGGTTGAGTCATTAAGCAGGGTAATGACATTTCCACCTCCCTCCTCTTTTCCACAAACAATTATGAGTGAATTATGTACAACGGAGGAATTTCAGTTGCTCATGTGGAGTCGT
>NW_009726479.1:11462-31468 GCF_000703405.1 Apaloderma vittatum | reverse complement strand
AGGTACGTGATGGACTGGTCTCCCTCTTGCACCTCCAGCCAGGCACCGTTTCATCTCCCTCGGCAGCAGCAGCTCAAACCCAGGGCACCCAGACCAGCCCCGGCAAAAGTGATGGAGTGTCACAGAGACCAAAAAAATCTACTTGTTCCAACTGAGATTTGCAAGGACTTTTTTTAAGATGCACATTCAATATAGTCCCATTAAACCTCGTAGCTTATTCCAATTTATTTATCTAAGAGGTGAACTTTGCAAGAAAGTGAGTCCATTTGGGCCGAGGTCATGATTTAAGGTACACAGTGTTATTTTAGGATATTTGACATATCTCTACATCCAGTCATAACCGGGTTCATGCATCTTCCCAACCCATGGAAGCAAGCGCTGTGTGCACCCAATGTCTGCCACAAACACAGAATAAACTTGGGTTATTTTAACTGGAAGGTGCTTTCACCTCCATGAGCATTTCTACAGCTACCACAGCCTGAACTGTCACCACTGGCTGGGTGTCAGGAGCTGACGAAGGAACAACCTTCCAGGGGGGATTTCTGCTCTTTCAACAGTTGTTGCTCATCGCAGCTGAGAACGAAGTTACAAATACATATAAAAATAAGTAATAAACAAGGCTGAAACATCTTGTTTCAATATTTTCAATTAAAACAAAACGCCTGGGGCTGACCTGAAATTTGTTATCTTTTTTTATTTTCTCACCATTTCCCAGCAGAGATTTCCGCAGAGCTCATAGGATCGGATAGGCCAGCATCAGTGGGGATTGTTTGGTTTTTTTCACACGGCTTCTTTGTTAATTTGAAATGCTCTTTCTGAGGTGCTATAAAAGGCTGCTCATTTTCAGTGTTCAGAAGTTTCCAAGCTGCTCTCAAGTCTCTTAAAGCAGATGCTCAGCCCTGAAGAATTCCTATGAAGCAGATCTCCACCACCTTGGCCTTCACCCACCAGGGCTGTTAAGAAGCGTTGTGCCTTCTCCAAACTCCAACAAAGGCAACAGCAGCACCGATACCCCTTAAGTTGCACCAGGGGAGGTTCAGGCTGGATATTAGGAAGAATTTCTTTGCAGCCCGCCCAGGAAGGGGGTCGAGTCACCATCCCTGGAGGTGTTTAGGAGAAGGGTAGGTGTTGCCTCGAAGGACATGGGCTAGTGGCGTTGACAGGGCTAGGAAAAGGTTGGACTCAATGATCTCGAAGGTCTCTTCCAGCTAAAACTGTTCTATGAATCCCGAATTCTCTGATTCTCTGATTCTCTGATTCTATGATTCTACGATTCTATGACATAAGCAAACACTGAAATAAAAGTGTTCATACACAGTGAATTCCTCAGCACGGACTCCATTCAAATCACCATTTAAATACAAATTTCCAAACGTATCTCCTATCGCCAAAAAATAAATGCATTTAAGAAGTCCTGAGACTTATGTACAGCAATGCCTTTCTCGCCCACTCTAATGAGCCTGAAAAAGAGACAAAACTCTCAGAAAACATTCCAGATTTCTCTTCCATGCTGCTATTAACAAAGATCTGAATCAAAAGAGGGAGAAAGAGTGGAAAAGTGATTTCTGCTTTGAAGCTTTTAACACTTAGTGCTAGATCAGATAAAGAGCTTGAGCAGGGGGGTGGACTTTCATGTCTCCATCCTACCTAAGTGCTGCTTGAGCCCTAGAAGTGCCTGAGATCTGAATCACAATGCCTGAAATTAAAGTGCGGCAGGTTTGGCTCTGCCCTCTCTGCTAGCCTCCCCCTGCAGATGTAGTTGCTCACCATGCCAGGTGGCAATGCAAATCACTCTTTTGCCCGGATCAGGGCTATGGTCCTTCCTACCCATGCAGACAAATTCCCCAGGAATGCTCTCCTCTAGTGAAGGCTTCAGCCTGAGCAAGGGCACAAGAGCAAATCTTTACAAGCCACTCCTGCAATGATCCCTTTCGATCTGCCTCTTCTGCTACAGGGTGGGCTAACCTGCAAAGTCTCCGAATGCAGAGGTTTGCATGCCGTGCTCCCATTGAACCAGGTCCAGGAATTTGAAGTTGGCTTTGAAAATTGACCTCTGTGCCTTTTCAATGATAAAGCTCTTCTTCAAGCAGGCTTGTGCCACAAGACATGCAGTGGGAGATTGGCTGGCATTCAGGAAAAGTTCAGGTGTCCTTGGACATCCCCGGGATTGCTGAGATTACCCAGGGAGCACATGAACAAAGGTCTGGAGACCTCACAGCACTGGCCCAGGCTCTGCACAGCCAGCTCGTTCATCACACCCACCTCTCCTAATGCTCCCCAAGGAAATACTTCATTGAGAAGTTGGTGATCAAAACTGCAAAGAGCATCCCGACGTGCTGGAGGGAGATGAGCTGGCCAGGCTGTGCACGCGTCTGCCACCAGCCCTCGTAGAGTGGGACACGCTCCCTTTCTCTCTGACTACACTTCAGGGTGGTTTTGTGCATTATTATTTGTGCGTGACACAGAAAATGTAATCTGCAGAATAACCGGCTGCATTTAATAACATTTTCCAAGCTACGATGGTAATGTTATTTTGTTCGGAGTGACAGTTTACTAATACAGAGGCAACACTTTGTTCCTCTGCTCACCAGCAGAGAAGAAAACCAGAGTGTTTTGCAGGGATCTGGTGGTGCATGAATGAATTTGTTCCAGCCTCTTGAACACGCCTCCCATGGGCGATATTTTGTTTTTCCACGCGGAAGCGACTTTTCTCTTTGGAGATGAGCAGGCCATCGACGTAACAGAGTTATCCTGCTTACGACAAGAGAGACCTGCCCGGAGGGGTTGTGGGCTATTGATAACATCATCAATACAGGCGTCACTCCACCCCAGGGACGGCCAAGCGCTGTGACACAGATGTTGCGCACACATAGGGATGGATGTGGAACGCGTGGTCACACCTGAGGACAGAGGAGAGCTTCTCTGGGAGGAGTTTGTCACTGAATTGGCATATTCTTGTTCAGCTAAAAAGTTTTCCTTTTTTTGACTGAGGTTTCACCTCTGTTCGCAGTCTCGGGGTGGTCATTCACTTAGGTTAAGTGGGAGAGGCGAGTGCGGTACCAATTTCTGATGTGCTGCAGGATATAAAAGCATTTACTGTCCATTGGCAAGTCCTCTCAACAGCGTTTCTGATTTTGCACTTCTAAATTTGCCCATTTTTTTTCCTCCAGCCAGGCTGAGGCTGGCCCTGTGCATCCCATGGGAAGAAGCCATCTCATCTGCTGTAGCTGGTGGGCTCAGAGCCAGGGTAGTGGCTGTGATTTCAGCACTCATCAGCGCTGTAACAATGCCTCCTTTGTTAGCGTTTTCTTAGGGAAAAGCTGCTAAAAGAACTCTAATATTGCATGCCATAGGGGAAAGTTTAGAAACACAGCATAATTAGGGATAGAAAAAGCTTTCTGGCTTTCCTTACATCAGGGATTTGCCACAGTTAGTTTCTCCTGAGCCACAGAAATTTGCTTCCTGGAACTGAGTGAATAGTAGAAAAATTTTTCCACAATGAAACACACGCTTGACACCTCAGGGCTCATAAACAACGATTATTATATGATAAACCTATTTCCAGGGTCTGCAGACTTCTCCCTCCAGCTGGCAGAGCCCTGATTTTCCATCTTGTGATTGAGATCTTGATGCATTTTATGTGTTGAAGACATTTTCAATGAAAATGCAGGAATATGGAAGGTAGGAATAGGGGACCTCTGCAAAATAACCACATATGTGCTTGAAAAGGGTTGCTTGGCCTAGTTGGACCAGGTCCCCAAGCCCTTTCCTTTTGAGAAGGAAGGCATCAAGATTGCAAACCTTAATGGTCAGGCACTGGGAGCTGTAGCTGCCCAGGAGCAGGGACCAGTGGGCTGCTGGGAGAGCTGGGTGGGTATATAAGGAGATGCAGAGGGGGCAGGAGGAGTTTTGCAGGTGGTGTGTTGTCTCTGAGGTGGCTGGTTACGGGCTGGTGTGCTGCATGGAGCTGAGGGATTTCATGCTGACGGCCTTGGAGAAGCAGTGCCTGCTCGTTAGTGGGAAGAAATATTGCTTTGCCTTTTTTACTGGGAGGAGAGCACAAAGAGGATGAAAGGTCCCTGAGGGGAAACCCAGGTTGGTGTGACACCTCTGTGGACGGCGGGGAGGGTGCAACAGGGGATGGTGAAGAGATACCTGCCAAAGCTGCCCATGGATGAGAGGTCTGGCTCTGCAGCAGCCCTGGGTGTGGGGAGGAAGGGAATCACAGCCCTGGGGAGCTCTGATGTAGGGCTGGCTGAGCTGCTTTCCTCCTTCAGAAATAAGGAAATATTTGATGAGATGCTGGGGGTGCGGGGGAGTTCGAGCAAGGGATGCTCATGGTGTGTGCACAGGCTCAGAGGTGAGGACCTTCTGCTTTCCTGGGCTCCCTGAACCCACACCAAGAAATCTGAGAAGTGCTCTGTGCCTGGGATGCTCCAGATTGTGCTCTCTGGTAAGGGAATTTGTGTGTTTTTGCGGTAGCAGGCTTCCCACACAGAAAAGCGTCACTGCAAACCCCTTATTTAACTCCATGCAAAAAAGTCTAGCATGAATATCTTGAGAGAGGGCAGAGTCTGGCCATTCCTAGACCTGGACCTGGCTCTGGTGCTTTCTGCTACAGAGCTGCAGCTGGGCTGGAGCAGACACTGTGGACATCCACAGCTGTGGAGGCTGGAGGTGGGACAACCCATATGAGGTTCAGCTTTCAGCTCTGGCATCTCAGCAAGTCTGAGAAACTCAGGGTTTCCACAAATCCAGGCAAAACCTGGATGCTGTTTTGTGTTTCGCATCGATCTGTGGGCTTGGATTCTTTGTAAGACACTCCTGTATTCACGTTTGTCTGTGGCTTTCTGCACATCCCCCCTCCAAAAATGAATATTTCTTTTAACCCGTGGGAGGTAGGGGTGGGCTGCAGCATCGAGCTGCTCTGTGCTGTGTGTCCAGGGAGGCTGTAGGTTGTGGCTGGGAGGAAGGTGGCCAAACAAGGAATCGCAGGAGCTCATCTTGCTTGCAGTGTGTAAACACGTTATATGTCTCTCCAGGGCATGTTTCTGTCTCAGTGCCTTTGGAAACTGAATGTCTTTACAAACAGAGCTTGCTTACCTCAGTCTGAGTGTGTTTTCCTGATTTACAGACTTCACAAATGCAAGAAGCTTAAATTTTTAAGCATTTGTGACCAGTTTTCTTCCCATCTGCCAGCTAACTTGGAGCCAGATGTAACTGGGCTCAAAGAGATTGAAGTGTGTTTTCCTGTTCAGTATTTGAAAAATAGTTTTGTTCAGGTCACTGATGGCTCTTTGAACAGATTAAATATTTGATGGTGACTAGTGCTGTGAAAACACATGCTGTGTTTCAGTTGTGAAAAACAAAACAAACGAGAAAAAAAAGGCATGCAAACTATTAATGTATGAACTGCCTGCTGGAGATGTATTTTGGTAATGGTTGAAAAGGTTGATGGCAGAAGTAGGAAAACAGGAGAAATGGGAGTCTCCCGAGACTTAAGCTGTCTGGCAATAGCTATGAATCTTTTATTTAAAATATAGAGGACCAACTCCAATTGCCTGCACACCAGGGTTTTGGTTAGCTGGCTCCAGCAGCTTCATCTCCTGCAGACACCCATCTGCAGAGGACCCAGCACTCTCTGCCCAGTGGGTACCAGAGCTCCAGGACACACCATACAGTGCACATCAACACAGCAGGTTTCTATTATCAAGCTTTTACCTTGAGAGCAGTTTGAGTTCCATCGCCACCCCCTCTCCTCCTCAGGATGATCTTTCGGGATCATGCAGGTGGGGCTTGGGGCAGCAGAGGACTTCAGTGCTCCTGCTGATGGAGGTAATGCACCTCTGATGCCTTTCCCAGCTGGGCCAAAACCCTCCCGCTCTGACAGCTGGTTACAACCACTTCTGTCTGTTGACAGCAGAGCAAGCAGCTGTCCTGGTGTTCCTTCCCTTGCCATGCTGGCTTGGGAAGGGCTCTCTGGCTGTTGCACAAAGACTCATCGGTGGTTGGAAATGACACGGTTCTTCTTCCTTCAAACGTGGAACTTGTCTCACGAGAAGGTACCCAGCTACAGTCTGAATGCCCCTTCTGTAGTACGTTAGGCAGGCTGCCCTAATCTCCTCTTTTGACTCTTTAGAGCTGTTCTAGATACCTGCATCTTTCTGATGCTCTGTAGTTTGAGAACAATATCCTGTAAGGAAAGATTTTTGAACTGAGGATCTCGGACATCCTTTAGTCTTCCGTTACTAAAACACAGTATAGGAACCAATGAGCAATCGGTCTTCTCTCCTTACTGAACCGTCGTGCTGTTTCAAGAGTCGTTCCCCTTTACAACTTCAGAACCAATTTGCTGCAGTTGGAGCTTAATGCTGCATTAAATGAGGTTTAAATGTAGAGAAAATGCTAAATGAGGTCTAATCCTTTCCTAGCATATATAAATATTTTTAAGTAGCTGTGAGTATTTGTAGGAAATTGCTTCCCTGGAGACTTTCCCCAGGACCACAAGCACATATACACTTCAAAGGCTTTCAATACCCACTGAAGACAAGAAGAAACTAACTGGGAGGTGGGAAGTGTTGTGACACTTAAACTTAACCCGCTGCTCGAGATCCCAAACCTGTGTGGACACTGCCTGCTTGAACCTTGCTCACTGTTCATCCTGATGCACAGGTGTTGTTAACGAGGAGAATTCAGTGGTGTAACACCAGAGTAGAAGGATGCCTGATGTAGTTTGCTACAGCATCCAGTGACATTAGTACCCACCTGTTGCTTCAGCGAGCTGGAGGGAGTGAAAAGCAACCACTGGGTTTGCTCTGAGGGAACTGGCTTGGTGGATTGCATAAGACTGAGATCGCTTCCAAACACTTTTTGATATCTTTGTGAAATATTCTACTGCATCTCTGGGTTGCCTGTAACATCTGTCTCTTCATGTGAAATGGGGACGCTGCTGTTTAGCCCAGGAGGCAGGCTTGCTTCTCAGCACAGACAAACTTCCTTAAACTCAACTAAACTCCCTCTCCAAAAGCTATTCTGCTGCAGAAACCAGAAATGTTTTGCAATTCTAAAAGGAGCAGTAAGTGCACGGCTGGGGAAGAACAAGCTGCTTCCCAAGGTGCGGGGAGAAGAGCCACGTGTGCCTGTGACTCGGGAAGGAGCAGCTCCAGGAAGGACGGCTGTCTCCAACTCTTGCTGTCACGGCATGTGAGAGGGCTTTCATGAGAGGTCTGCAGCAGGAGGGCCAAGACCCTTCTAGTGTCTAAGTAGCTAGATGGTGGGTTGCCCTCCAGGGGAGGAAACAGCATTGTGAGGAGGAGAGGCATTCCTCTTCATCCTCACCATGGTGAACGCTCTCTTTTGGAATCGCTTTTTGAAGCGATTGCACATAAGCTACAGAGAATTTCATTGCAAAAATATTTGTATGCACTGAAGGAACTGGTAGTTTGGGTGTTATTTTTGCTTGCAAATTCTGGGAACAGTTCTCAGCTTGTAGAAATGAGTGCTGCCTTCATGGGAGCCACGTGCATCTTTTTAATTGATGAGCTGTGCGTAGCTGCAGTGCGTGGAGAACCTTGAGAAAGAAAATGACAGCCCGAGACCAATATGGACCAGTATGGATATGCTTCTGCTCATCCTGGTGGAATGTCCTAGCTGGTCCAGCCTGCTCACGAGGGGTGGGTATGGCACTCCAGCTGCTGAGCTGGCTCTGCTCCCAGGGACCTCCTCCATCAGCCCCGTCCAGCCACCAGTTCAGCCTCCGACTCCATTTTTCAGTCTGACCACTGACATGAGGGTGAGTGCAAGGATCCGTTGCCTGAGGTCAATGACTCTGTTATCAAGTCTTACAGCAATCTGGTCTGGAAAAAGCTCACTTTGTAGAAAGGTGTGGCATGCTTATAAGCTGGTCTAACCATCAGCCTTAGTAGCTATTAATCTGTTAGACTGATACATGGGGGGGTTTTATTCTTTCCATTTTAAAGTCTCTCAGACTACAAAGGAATCTGGAATGATTTGATAGCTGAGGCTTTGCTTGTCGCAAGAACAAAGGGTAAGTAGCTATCTCTTTCAGCAGCCTAGAAAGGCTTCTAGCCAAGACTGAGAGATTAAGAGAAGCTACCTGGCAGGCAAGTTGGCTTTTAAAGGGAAAAAACAGGCTTTTAAGCTATGGAGACAAGGGAGTGCTGAACTGAACACACAGCAAGCAGTGGGCAAAGCAGAGGTGTTTAATATGCTTTCCTGGTTGCAAGGGTAATGGAGTGGGAAAGAATTAACAAAATCCCTTTGTTTAGCTTTTTGGACTCTTTTAGCATGACAAGTAAATGTTATGTAGTATATTCTACAGAGGTATTCTAATTGCTCTTGATCATTTCTGGCCTACTTGCTGTCTCAGCTATTTTGGTTGCAGTGAGGAGTTTACCTCTCTAAGTGACCTCAAAGGCTCCTCTGGCTCCACCTTTATTAGCACATAAATATTTTAGGGAAAAGTGCGCACAGAGACCAGGCACCTCGCAGTTGCAGGGATGGATAGATGCTCAGAAGTGCCTGAGTAACTTTTCCATGAGCCTTGTTTGCTCTCATCTGCTGCAAAGTCACTTGGATGCTCTTGGGACCTCAGTGCCCAGCTCAGTCGCGTCCTGCACACAAGGTCAGAAACTCCCTGGGGAAAGCTGGCTCTGGAGTGGAAAATGCATGTTGCACAGCATTGTTGTGGTGAAATATTTTTTTCCTTCTGTGTGGTCTGAACTTCCGATCAGCCATGACTTTGATCCTGCATGGGTTGGAGACTCTTTTTTTTCAGGGGGAGGTCCCTGACTTTGCAGCAGTTTGCAGCCTCCGAGGAGGGTCTGGCTTGGCTGGCCAAGCGAAGAAGCTGGCCTTGCTCAAAAAATCCCCCTACCCTCTCTGACCATGCTCGCTTGATTTCACATGATCTTGAGCAACTACTGTACAGGGTTAAAGCACTCCTCCTCAGCTGATCTCCCTCTTGTAGGAGAGAGCAAGAGAACTGCAGCAGTTGAAACCCGGTCAGCTGTGTCCTGCTGTTCAGTCGCCTTCCAGGATGCTTTTCCTTCTGCCTCTGCTGTCCTGGCCATGCTCCCACTAGAGCAGGGAGTGGAGAAAGGCTGCTGTGTGTCCCCTGCCTGCTGTCTCCCACTTTTTGGGTCCTTCCACTGTGGCCAAGGAAAGGACTCAACACAGAAGCGTCCACGTTGCGAGTTTCGCCTTGTGCTTGGGTCAATACTTGGGGCTCTTGTGCAGAGATGAACGGATGGGATGGAGAGGGATCTCCCCCAACAGTAATCCATGGTTTGATTAAGCCTCTGAAAGGTGATGTTGCAGCCCTGCCTCCGAAGAGCAGAGCCTGACTGCTGTAGTTCTAGAAGCCTGCTGAGAGCAGTGCTTTGAGCAGAAATGCAAGTGTCCCTAAGCTGACAGGAGCATAAGATCAGCGCTGCACCCAGCATCTGCTTGATCCTGTCAGGGCTCAGCTTGAGGTCTGGCCCGAGGTCACTCAACCTCAGGCTTGGGGAGGGAATGTTTCTCATCTCTGTCCTGTGCTGCCCCTGAGACTTTTGCTGCTATTAATCCGAGTGGCACGGTGGCTGCTGAAGATCATCCTTTGGCTTTCCTAGGGCAGTCTTGATTTGCGACAAAACACTGATTTGCTGTCCGTTGGTGCCCTGGAAATCAAGCTGTGCCAAGACTGTGGGTACCAATAACCTTCAATCAGGCTGTAATTGCTTGTTGCGGCTCTAAAGAACATAGGTTTGAACTTTTTATTTAAAGATCTATTTCCTGAGGAAAGCAGAATACCGCCCATCCTCCTGTGCAAGGGAGGCACAGGAGAGGGCAAGGTCTCCAACTTAAAGTCCTCAGCGGTGAGCTAAGCTGTGAGTCTTGGAGCTGCTTGTTGCTGTTGCCTTATTTTCCTGGTAAAGCTGTATCTTAAATGTTTGCTAATCCTTACCTGGAGCCTGGGAGCTAAGGGTGCAGCACTGACTGTGCAAGAACCAGTTTGGTAACTGGGCTTAGTGCAGGAGGAGCTCAGGTACAGGTAGAGAATGGTGGTGATGGAGAGGTGCAGACAGATGCGACTTGGCATTGGGTTCATGGGGCTGCTGTGCCACCTAACAGCTCGGTGCCCTCACACTGTGGGCAGCTCTGCTCAGCCCAGGGTTGTGACTGCCTTGATGCAGAAGCAAAGTCTTGTCTCTTGCTCCTTTCAGGAGGAATTGGCTGCTTCTCTTGCTGCCTGCATGAAAAGCCCCAAATTCACATAAGGACCCATGAGATGCTTCAGCCAGAGTCAAGATCCAGAACATTACTCATCATTAGCCCTGTGAGATAGGAGTAGTTGGGGAAACTTCAGCCGGATTGATGTCCTTATTTATGCTGAGTGGTACTTTATACCAGCCTGCTGAAGCAAATCATCATGATTAAATGTCAAAAGCTGGTTTCTTGTAACCTTTGGTAGGAAAACTTTCCTGTCCAGAGGAGTATTTCAGGGATAAAATACTCTCCAGTGCAGTGTGTGAGTTTAAATGCTCTTCAAATAAAATACCCTCAGAACAGGCTTTAAATACAAGTTAGATGACATGCAGGCAAGTATATGTCTCCTGTCTGGAAAAAAAACTTCATCTCAGATGGGTAACTAAGCTCATTTCATGCTGAAAATCCTTCCTCCACCCCCAAACATCATGGCTAGAAATTTCTTTAGGAAAAAAAAAAAAAAGAAGCAACTTTGCGGTCTTTTCTTGATCATCCTTGATGTCTGGAGCCTGGTTCTACCAGCTTGATCCTGCCCTGGCTCACCAGCGAGCAGCTCGTGGCTGTGGAAGCTGCTGTAGATGCAAGAAGTTTCCCTGTGGTTGCTGTGGAGTAATTACAGGGACTACAAAGCCCTTTCTGTGCTGCTGCCTGGGTGCAGATGTGTTAACATCAGCTGTGCTGACTCATGCTGGGCTGCCTGATGCTTTGAAGTGGCTGCTGGACCAGCCCCGATGCCTGGTCACAGATTGGGACCCCTGTCTGCAGTGCCCTGGGGCTTTGTTGGGAGTGATGAGATCGTGCTGCTGTAAAGTGTAATCCATGAAAACTGCCCCTGCCTGTCAACCCCATCATCGCAGTTTCTGCTGAGCCTTTGAAGAAATGGCTGGTTGGTGAGCTATTGCTTTGGATTGTCACCTCTTCTCTCTGCCTTGCCTTTCACCCCAGATATTAGAGATGTTACACTTTATCACATCCAAGCTGGTGAGTCTGTGCCTACTCATACTGCTTCCCTAACACCATGCGAATGTCCTCCAAGCCAGCCAAAAACCTCCCTTGCCATTAACTTTCTGTGATTGACTGCTAATAAGTTACAATTCCTTGCTAACTGAAAATCATAAATCCACTGTCTCTTGTCCTTTCTGTAGTCTTCCAGGAATCAGCAGCTCTATCCTCAGGTACCATAAATCTGCACACCTCTGTTAGCTCCAAGTAGGAAAAGCAAACAGCCCAGTTCTTTACCTGTTCTCTAGATCTAAGTAACAAAAAGACTCAAAGGCTGTCTTTGCTTCGCAAGTCACACTTAAAAAATAACTCTTCTAATCTCTCCAGAAGATTAATATCTAGGAGAGAGGCACAAGAGCATTGCCACCTTCTAACAAATTACAGAGACATGACAGAAGTTGTCTAATGGGGACATCTTATTCATAGGATTAATGGCCCTTCTGAAGCAAGTTGTCTTATCTGGAAAAGCTGTCTTAATAGAAGATCTAGTGTGTGGTTTAAAAAGCTTCCTCAGATCTGTCATGGCTGAGTTACAGGCCATATTTGCTTTAGATAGTTTGTTTCCCATTTTTGACCTATTGGTGACGATGATCAATATTTAAAGACCGTTTCTTCAGAACAAGAGTAGATCAGAAGGCACCGGGCTGTTTTCAGGAATGAGAATTGAACAGAGAAGAAAAGACAGCGGAAAAGTAATGATCAAAAGTTGCAAGGAACGTCTCATCAGAGGACGTGCTACCTGCCAGCACATCTTCAGGCACAGCTAGGTGCAAATCTGCCTCAGCCCCTCTCCTTTCCCATGAAACGATGCTGCAGTGACAATTCCTGGGGCACTGTGGGGCCAGGGTGTTCCCCTGGCACATCTCACCGTGCCAGCTGCCTTCCTGCCGAGCTCGGACGTGAAAATCCAAGGGGACCTCCTTGTCAGTCTGTGAAGGTTTAACTCGTTCAGCTGAGTGACCTGTGTCAGTCTGCAGGATTAATCAGTGCATTTAACCAGGAGCAAAGCAAGCCAGGAAGACAATTAAGGTATTGATTTGAGATGCTGTTGCTGTTGGGAAGGAACCCGCAGCTGGGCTATGCTAATAAAGCTACATGGATTGATCAATCGCTGTCAGTAATTTTGGTTTAGGCAGGAGCTCGATGTTTTCTATTATTCAAGTCAACTTGGGTTTGAAGCCTTTCAGTATGAGACGTCGAAGCAGGGGAGCTGGTTATTGGTTTGTTATGTGTGGATATTGGGAATCACCAGGAAGGCTTCTGCCAAGGGGTGTGTAAGCACAGGCAGTGGCTCAAATGTTGGGATCCCAGCACAAATGCAGCATCCTGCAATCATTCACCGCTTAGAATTCTGGTCCTCCCACCAGCTCCCTGTCTCCAGGTGGCTCTGCTTGGACAACCGCAGCTTCTGACAAGCTGCAAACCTGGCGTGACTGTCGAGGCGAGGGCTTGTCAGGTTGTCACTGCTGGAGAAGCAGCAGATGTGTACAGCCCTGATGTGGAGTCTGAGAGGCACTGATGAGAAGAACACAGATCCTGGCTGGGGAGGAAGGGTAGGTGCAAGCCCTGCTGAGATCCTGGGAGTTTCTTGCTTACAGCCACTCCTAAATCTACCTGCAGGAGTTCCTTGGGGCTGGAGGACAGGAAGAAAAACATTGGGTGTGCAGTCCCTGGGCCTCATTAGAACCCTCTTGAGATAATAATAACCAGTCTTGTGGACAGAAGATGGACTAATTCCCATCAAAAGAGCTCGAGGTATGCAGGATTTACTGAGCTTTTGGGGCACAAAGGTCTTATTGTCTATTCTATATCATTTATCTGGCTTTTGTTGTTGAGCAAGTCATTGCATCTCCCGGGACCTGAGTTTTTAAATAACTTTAAGGAGCCATTGCCCTCCCTTCCTAGAGGGCTGCAGCGTGTGCTGACTGCCCACGCTCTTGTGGGGCAGGGTTTTTCCCCATCCGAGCTGGGGATTTTGTTTGCATGAAAATGCATCATAAAAACACTCCGATTTATACCGAAATGCAATTTTTTAAGAGCTGAGCTCTCCGTTTGGACTTCGTAAGTTCTTCTCGTGTTTATTCTGATAGCTCTAGGAGCTAGCATGTCTGTTATTGAATTTAGACTTTTGATGGGAAACCTTAGTGGGGAGCTTTGTTCCAAAGAGGGCTAAAGGGGATTTCTTTTAAGAGTAACCTGGGTTTCCTCTGGAGTGGAAACTCTGATGTTCAACCAGCGCTGATGAATAAGTTGCTGGAAGTTCAGCACAGTGTGTCGCAGTTTTTTTCAACATTCACATGGGTGTAATACATAGTATTGTAAAGTAAATCCCTTGACTGCTCAAACGAATATACTCCAATTTCGTTGGCATTTGGCCTACTATTTCAGAAAGGAAAATGTCACTGCTGACCTAAATAAGATTTGCTTCTGAGAGGCTCTGGAGTGAAAACCTGCCTTTGTCAAAATCTAGAGGTAGTCCTTGCATGCATTAGAGTGGAGCTAGCTCCATGTTTTCCATGCAACCCTCTGCCAATTAAAGGTAACGGGTTCCCAGGATATTTCAGTCAGTAATGAAGGAGTGAGCCTCCAAGTTGCAGAAAGTCTGCTTTTAATGAGCCTCTCAAAATGTGGATGTGTTGTAGAACACCTTATGCCTGGGCTAGGACTGTGACGGGGACGGAGAATCATGTTTTACTCTGGATTTTCCTACCTGAGCCAGAAAAATCCCGGAAGCCAATGTTGCCTTTCAGCTTTTCCAGCTCAAGGCAGAATCCGAAACTGTGAAAGGTGCAGAAAAAGATGTGAGACTGATCAGAAAATTAAACCTGGGGAGAAGCAAGAAAGAATTTCTCTAATCCTTCTGAGCAAGCACAGGAAGAAATATCCACTCAGTTTTCTTTGCATAATATAAATATGCCCTTTTCTAGAAGATCTGTCTAGGACAAATCATTTCATATCTTTTTGCCATTTGGGGCATAGATGGGGGAACCAGATCACCAGATGCAGCCTTTGCCAGGCTGAGTAGAGGACTCTAATACTCCTGTACATCTCTTGTTCTATAACACGGGGACAAGAGTAGTAAGAAAAAAAACCTCCTAGGTCAGGAGGTTTTTTGAAATGAGACTTGTGGGGCAACAAAACTTTGGGAGTACTTGGTGCCTGTTCTTTCGTGTTAGTCTATGGCTGTGAAGCTGCGTTTTGGTGGAGAAAAATACCCTTCTCTGTCTGAAAGACAATTTGAGTCTGGGCATGAAGTCAGGTGGCAAAAGAACTGAGAAGACAAGGGCTTTTGGTGACTTAAAAGAAAAAAAATCCCAAGCAAAATACTTTGGGGGCACAGTTAAAAGAAAGAAACAGGGAGGGAAAGACTGAGTAGACCTTCATGTAGTAGAAATGTTTGAGATTTCCAGTTTGCAACCCTGTGGTTGCTGGTGGTGCTGGTGCCCCTCCTGCTCTCAGGTGAGTGAAATCCCCGAACGCCCAGAGCAAAGTGGTTCATGGAGTGGCAGGGGCATGGAGCATGGAAGTGAAGTAGAAATGAGGCTGGCTTGGGAGGGGAAGTGTGATGGCTCCTCTCGAGATGTGACAGAAAGGGGCCAGGCACGCACTGCTGCACTTGGCCCCTTTCATTGTTTTTTTTGTTTTATTTAAATATTTTTTTATTAGTCTACCCTATGAATAACACTTTGACCATTTTAAAAGCTGACATCCTAATAAAAGACTGTTAAATCCTGCCGCTTCCTCTGTAGAGCAGGAATAAGTCAAGAGAGATACAACTGTGGAGAGGGAAAGAAGGTTCTAAATGTGATGCTTTATTAAGGGTTTCACCCTCAGTATGTTTAATATGTATGAGGCTTCTGTCACTGCCCTACTAATGCTCCCTGAGACCATGGTGGCAGTAGAAAGGAGCCTTAAAGCAGAGCTAAACATGTCCCCAGCAACGCCACCTGCCCAAGAGGTTTCTCCAGCTGCCTCAATGCCAGAAAATGGGATGGAGAGCAGCCGAGGCAAGCCCAAACCCCCAAATTTCTCCAAGATTTCCATCTGGCCTAGGGCTATGCTCTGTCTTGCTGCAGAGGGAGGTCTGATGCTGCATCTCCTCCTTTCTCTGCCCTTTTTACCTGAAACAAAAGGATGCTTTGGCCAAGAACCAGAGTCCTCCCATGCGCACGCACCACAGAGCAGAAGGGGGTACGACCTCGCAGGTCTCTCACCCTGTTTCTTAGGGTCACAAACCAATTTTTTCTCACTTGACCCACTCTTGCTCCCCCTCTTTAGAGAGCCAGATAGGTACCTCACCACACTTAGCTGTGGAATAGATTTTATATTCTTTTTTCTTTCTGCCAGCATAATGCTTTGCAGATATTCCTTAGTAGCCTGGAAGAAATGATAATGCAGGCCAGTAGAGGAGGCAGACGAATTTGCTGGCTAACAAAGATAAATTTAAATTAAATTATGCTCAACTGACCATCCTGCCACAACAAGAATTCTTCCTTGAACTCAGCCTTGCAGATTATCTGGAATAAACATGGAGTTGCCCGGGGCTGGTAACCCAGCTAAAAAGGTTTCGTGACCCCATTTTGGGTTGAAAACCCTACTTTGAGAAATGCTGAGCTTTCTGGAAAAAATAACCTGGCTTATAGTGCTCTGAAGTACTTAAATGCCAAGTCCGGATGAGTGAAGGCACTGCCTCCATCATCTGCATCATGTTGCAGGTGTGCTGCAAACAGGAGGAAAATGTTTTACTTTAGGTTGCTGTGATGATTTTCCAGTTGTTCTGGGGATTCGGATGCGTTCTGGCTTTTTCCTACCTGCGAAAGTGCCTCAGTGGAAGAGGTTGGGGAAGTATTTATTTATTCCAGCAGTGCCAGACCTTTACTGTCTCTGTGGGTTCTGCTCTGTTATCCTGCGGAAGCTACCTAAGCATCCCAAGAAGGTGCCTGTGGGGAGCTGGAAGGAGGGAGCCCATTCATTTGCAAGGTCCCCTGCGAAATGGAGGGTGGAAAAATATCGGAAAATGGGTTTGCTTTTGAAGAGCATCCTTCTCTCCCTCTGTGGTACAAGAAGAACCTGAAGGGGAGGGCACAAGGAGTTAAATTCAGCTCGGGGCTGCACATGAAGGGGCTGGGGCACAGCACCACTCCATGTCCACCGTAGAAACATCCATACTGGGGAGATCTTCTAGGTGGCAGGAGGTCGTTTTGCTCTTATCTCCTGGATTTATCTCTCTGCTGCCTCTTCACCTCTTTTGAACCTCTGGGTTCAGCTGGTGCAGCTCAGGAGATCGCAGGAGGAGGGAGAGACCTCTGGGGTGGCCGACTCTCCCCTTTACCTGCAGATGATCTCTTCAGTGTGGCTTTTATTCAGATGAAGTTTTTAAATAGATGTGGTTGAATTATTCATAGTGCATAAATTAGCTGATGGGCACTGTTTTGTCTGTGACTGTTCATCACAAAGATTTTTTTTTCCCCATGTTGGACATTCACTGCTTAGAAATTCCAGCTAAATTTGATGCCCATTTCCAGCAACTTGCTCAGAACACTCATTTAAGGTAGGGGTTGACCTTGGTGGTCTGCTCAGGATATTTTCTCTCTCCCAGGGAGTGACTTGTGCTCTCAACTGAGTAACAGCACATAGCAAGTGCTCTTCCTGCAAGTTTTTATTGTGAACTAAAAGACTTCTTGCCTTTTTCTTTATGAGAGAGAAAACAGTCATACAAGTGGCCAGGGTGTACTCTTGTGGAGGGGTAAGTGCATGTGCCCCTGTGCAGGACCTCATCTGTGCTTTTGGGTCTTCCATCCCTTCGAGTTGCCTTCAAATTCTTTCTCCTCTGTTTTTTTCCCACATTTGAGGACCTGGGGACTACAACCATCCCTGCCATAAGCCTGCAGTTTTTTCCAACGCCCAATCTTTCTATACCTTGGCAGCTCTAACGTGTCTCATACAGAAGCTCCAGCAAAATGCAGTTCTCTTGCGAAGATATAACTGTCGATGCTTGCTGTAAACATGCTTTAGTTCAAGGGCTTTGCTAAGGGATACCCCAAATTCTCACTTCCTGGGAGCTACTGGGCAACTGCTGCTCTCGATGGGGACTGAGGACATGTGGCACATTGCAGGGCTCAGTTTTCAACGTGCTGGAAGTCAGCACAGAGGCACTTTCAGCCCCAGCTGCTCCGCTCCTCCCTCTGCCACAAAGCTCTCGGGTTAATTTCTTCTGTCTCCTTTTGATTTTTTTTATTTCCCCCCCATCAAATTATCTTGTTGTTGCACTGCCCGTGCTTGTTAAAGGTCACAAAATAAATACTGTGCCGCTGTCTGGTGTATCAAAGCTGCTTTCTGCATTAGTTTTTCATGTGTTTTCAGACCATTAAAACTGTCTTCTTGCTCTTTGCTTTTGTGATCAAAGCTTCATTCATGCAGTAATCTCACGCAGAATGTGCTTTATCTCTCCCAGCAACTATTGCCTCCTCCTGTGATGCTGCTCTTGGAAGATGTTTCTTTTTCTCCAAATGCCCTTCTCCCTCCGCTCTGGTTGGGCTCCCATGGACCAGCTGGGGAGGGAAATAGTTAAGTTTTTATAAGAGGGAGGGAAAAGTGGTAAAATGGATCTTATTTGTTCTGTAATGGGGCTCCTGGTACTACCCTAAGCAGTTCCTGACTGTCAGTAAGCCTAGCAAATAGAAAATTGTCTTATAAACTGTTCTTTAAAGGCTAAAAGGTCATAAAAAGGACTTAGCTCTATCACAAGAGACAACTTTGTTTAAACAGTGTCATTAGTCTCTTTGTAGGCCTTATTTATAGTGCTTTATCCCTTGTTCATTGCTCTCTCGGTTGTTTTTTGGGAGTTTCTTTTTCCTTATTCAGGAGTGAAGTTGTTATAATCTACTGAAATCCACTTCAGGCAGCGATGGGCTGAGTGGATAAGCCCAGGAAATGGGGTCTGTAAGAAAAATGGAAAGGGAAACTCAGATTTCTAAGGTGATGTGGTTGGAACAAGGATATGCCTCATTATTTTTGGACCACGTTTCTGCAAGTCAGAAACCCCAAAACTTTGCAAAAGGAAGTGATGTGGCAGAAACTTCTGTGGTGCTCGCTTGAGCTTGAAAAACCAAAAATCTTGGGAGTTCACACAAACTCACCACGTTTTCAATAGCAAAGAGTGGGGCACGGAAACCCAGGGGATTCAAGTTTGAAGCAGATCTTGGTGTATTGCTGGCCTGGAAATGTGGGGATTTCTATGGAAGGATCCTGAAGGGGCTGAAGCTGGAGGGTGTGTGGGGGGAAAGACTAAAAGAAGAGTCTGTTGGCAAAGTATTTTCACAGACGAGTCATTCAGGAGTGGTTCATGTAACTGAAGAATGGCAAACAGAGTCCTCTGTATGAAAGGAGGAGGAAAAGCAATCCCAGCAGCGACTGGTCTTTCACAGTCTGCAAAGCTTTAGACAAATTGTGAAGGAAAGAATAATGGGATGAAAATAGGAATGAGTCCAATCCAGACTTACAAAGGAATATTGAAGCCGCTTGTCTTGATATTTTTTTTTTGTTGTTTGGTAGGGGAACTGGTTTCCCCCACAAAAGAAAAATGCATTTCTTCAGCTGGCTTTTGGTTAAGTAATATTTCGGGGATGAAGAGAAATGAATCATCTGTGCTAAAAGACAATGCCGGTGCATGAAGAAGTAAATATTAATAGGTGATAAAAAAAATACAGCCTGGAGAAGTTCTTAACAGTCAGAAGAGAGGCTGTTGCTGGGGGTGAAGGCCCTGCTGGGTTTGAGCAGTGCTGCGGGGTGCAGTGGTCACAGCAAGGGCAGGAGCAGGGGAGTGGGACTGTGGGTCCCAGGAGGTCCCTCCACCCTCGCCAGGTGCCACCAGTGCGATGTCAGAGCTGAAAGGGGTGGCAAGGGAGGATGAGCAGGGTCAAGCAAATCAAAATATGTTCCAATTGCAGGGGCTTTTGTGCATGTCGCATCTAAGTGCCCAGATATTTGAAGTGTAAAGCCAAGGCTCTGAATGTGGCTGAACTGACCTTGGTGAAGACCGGACCACTTGCTGCGGGTGATGTGTTGTCCTCTGTGAGCTCTGTCCATACACAGCCATGGGTATTTTCATCTGATCTACACTTTGCCTCAAAAAATCTAGGATACTTGCTGGGACACCTGACAGGTGATGGAATAAATCACTTGAATCATAGAACCATAGAGGTGTTGGGTTGGAAGGGACCTTTAAAGGTCACCTAGTCCAACCCCCTGCAGTGAGCAGGGACACCTTTAACTGGATCAGGTTGCTCAGAGCCCCATCAAGCCTGACCTTGAAAGTCTCCAGGGATGAGGTCTACACCACCTCTCTGGGCAACCTGTGCCAGCATTTCACACCCTTCTTGTAAAAATTTTCTTCCTTGTAAAAAATTTCTTCCTTGTATCCAGACTAAGTCTACCCTCTCGTTGTGTAAAACCATTGCCCCTTGTTCTGTCGTGACAGGCCTTGCTAAAAACATTGCTTCCACCTTTCTTATAGGTTCCCTTTAAGTACTGAAAGGCTGCAATAAGGTGTCCCTGCACACCTCCAGGCTCAATGTCCCCTTTTGCCCTCCTTTATGTCAGGGATGTGGTCACATCAGAAGGAAGCAAACTCTGCCGGAGCTGCTGCAGGACCCAGCCCGCTCCCGTGAAGAGGCAGAATCTCACTACCGGCTACCGCGGAAGGAAATTCCCTTTTTCTATCGCTGCTGCTGCAG
>NW_009726479.1:6567-11443 GCF_000703405.1 Apaloderma vittatum | reverse complement strand
CCCTCCGGGAGAAGGCAGCACCTGGGTCCCGCAGGAGCCTCCGGCGGCCGCCGGCGGGGGGCGCCCAGCGGACGGGGATGCCGGAGCATCCCGGGCTCCTTCCCGGAGCATCCCGGGCTCCCTCCCGGAGCATCCCGGCTCCTTCCCGCAAGGAGGATCTGGGGGGGACAGCCAAGTGACTTGCTAGAGGTTAGGGTGCATGGCGAGCAGAAGTGCACGTCCTGCTCAGCAAAGCCGGTACTTCACCAACGGGCTTTCGTTTGGTTTCGTTTCCTCCCCTCGATCTGGTTTTTTTCATGTTCGGGGCTGCTTTTTGAGATTTCTCCTTTTGCCTGACTGAAAGGGGACTGAGGACCCACTCTGAAGCCTTTAAAGTCTAAGTTTTCAGTGGCCAGCAGGGATTTTCTGGGGTGCTCACCCCACAGCTGTCTGTCGGGGTGGAGAGATGAAGGCAGAGGAGACCTCGCTGCAGCCTTCCTCCTCCTGGTTACATCCCCATCACAGGGGACACAAGTGTGAGCACGGTGCGTTGAGCAGGAGGATTTTCTGACCTCCTTCTTCCTCTGCCAGGATCTGGAGCTCCTTGGTGAGGCACTGTCTTCCACTGTGACTTGCTGTTACACCAGGACTTGGTGCTTTCCATATTTCCCACTATATGGATGCTTAACCTTTCTGCAGCTCGGATGCCTTCGTGTCCTCTGTTAGCACATGTACCAAATTGCTTTTTGCCTTTAGAGGCAAAGGTGTTCCTGAACCACGTGTGTTTGTCAGCTCTCGCCTCCTTTCTAGACAGCTCCGATCACAAGCAGTTTAGTGCACTTCAACCTTTGCAGATGGAAATTTCCCCCATCCCCTTCCAGGTCCTTAGGGTTTCCAAATGTCAAGCTGTCAACTGCAAATGCTGTTTGAAAATGCTTAGCAAGTTGTAGTCTGTTGGCATCAGTCAGTCACCAAAGATAACCAGCTTGTTTTCTTGCTCCTCTCTTTAATATTTCCTCCCAGCAAAGCTCTGGAGACGTCATTAGGAGCAGTGAGCTCTTTGGAGCCGGGCTAACGACTGCTGAGTAGGTCGTTTCTGTGTAAATAATTTGCTTCTTGGTTTTATTCTGTGCCATGAGCTCAGGGCAGTGAGTTCTGCCTCAGCATCAGTGGCTCAGCGGTGGAGAATCTCTGAACACATGGAAATGGTGCTGCTCCTTTGGCACCAGTGGTTTCTAGAGGAGGGGAGCAGCAAGTGGGTGGACCTTGTAGTGACCCCAGAAAGTCTTGCACCATTCTCTGGGGCTGGATGTGCCAAAATAGAGGTGAGACGAGAGGGGTAGAATAAGGTTGCTTGCAGCTCTACCAGATGTGGGGCCTCCAAGCTGGCACAAATGAAGCTGGGGTGGGCTCTGAGCCCTGTTCTCCCTCTCCATGGTCAATATGGGAAGTTGTGCACAATGAAATGTTTGTGCTGGGTCAGAAATTGCTTGTGTGGCTGCTTTCAGTGCAACAACCAGGCCCTGTTATTCATGTCCTTTGTTTATTTACCCACCCAGAATTTCTCAGTGGTGTCTGGTTTTCCTTCTCTTCCCACTAAAACCCCTCTCCCAGCTCCTCCGCATTACTACAAAGAACCATCCCATTAAATAATTTCAGAAAATAACCCTGAAAATTGTACCTCAGCCTTAAAACGAAGGGACGAAAATGTCCCTCAGAGGTCTTTATGCTTGTCACCTGAAAATAATAATTCTAATTAGCCTCTATGCCTGCCCTTGGGTCCAGCCTAATAAATCCTAAAGAACAGTAGCTGATTTAAATATATCCTTGCAAGTTGTTTAAAACAATAAATGTGCCTCACTCCAAGGGAACAGTTAACGATGTTGGCGGGTCACTGGTGGATCCCCTCATAGTGAAAGACGAGGGAGGCTGGAAGAGTTTTCCATGAGGCCCCGGGGGATGCGAAACGCTGACTTGTAGACCAGTGAGGAAGCCTGAACTAATAGAAACGTCTCCGTCTGCAAATCTTCGAGGCTTTTGGTGGGTGGTTAGCGGGTGTTCTGACTCTGCTTGAAAGAGCAGTAAGGACGAGGTAACTGGGGTTGGAGCTCATGTTAGCAGCGAGGTTTAAGACTAGATGGAGCCAGGACGTGCCCAGTTCTCTCCCCGTGCAGGCACGGGCTGGGAGAGAATAAACTGTTGTAACCTGTGTGATGGGAATGACAGAAGTTATTGATTAAAGCAGGTTAAGAGGTGGCTTCATTGTTGTGAGTTGCTCAGCTGGTAGTAAATGTGAGTGCACACTTTTATGCATTTCACCTGCTTTGCACATGACCTCCCTTCCTCCCCTCCAAAACACAAGTTGTACCTCTTGTCCTATAAACCAAATCTTTTGCATTTTCAGTTTTTCAGCAAACTGGATTTTCTTTAACGGGAGAGATACCATTGGTAAAAATATATGCCTTTGCTGACAGCTCTTTCTCTTCCTCTGCCCCACTGCAGGAAGGCTGAAACAGCTTTAGGTGACACCACCGGGTAAGATGGACTGAAAGGTGACCAGAAGTCCCTGATTGCACCCAGGGGAGACAAACATTTCTCAGGCAGGTCATAGGCTTGGGTGCATTTGCTAATACAGCATCCTCGCCTTTAAACACACAAATCAGCCTCTTCCTCCCGGTGCTGCTGCACATCCGGACTGCATTACTCAGAAATATGTTTTTTCCTATGCATCCTGATGTCTGCTTAGCTGCCTTCACCAAGCTGTTCTCTGTCCTGAAGATATGTTTAACCTATTTCTTCTAGCTTGTTTGCACCTTTATTTACTTGCCTGCCTCCACAGGTCTGTAAATAAGAACCTTCTCACAGACAGAGCTAATCAAAGGGCAAAGGTGGGCTGCAGCTGGACTTTTAACATTCATTTATCTTTTGGTTTGCAGGACACTTGTGCTCCTGCTCAGTTTTCGATACAAATTAAGCTGCATGACTTCCATTTGAGCTAGCCAGAGCCTTGCTTCTACGAGCACACACTCTGTCTTTTTATGCCTCATGTCCCCTTCCTTGTCTGTCCTCCACGTCTGTTGCAGCCCTGTGACACGCCGAAAACGGGTGATGGAAAACTCCAGCATGCCTCTGGTCTGTACACGGCTACATCAGGGTTGCTTCCATATGTGACACCTCAGAGTGTTTTCCCCTATTCCCTTTTAAATTACCCAGCAGGGAGGATTTTACATCCTCCTCCCCAAAGGATCACCCTAAATAATTCCTAATTTCTTGAGTAGCAAAGCAAAGAGACGTTTGCACAGATTTCAGCTGGCAATGCCGCCGTACTGGGGTGCGCGGAGGATTTGCTCCTGGTTGCTAAAACGTGCCGGTGCCGTTTCCAGCGGGTCCTGGGAAGCGGCGCGGCTGTGCAAACACCGGCGCCACACACACCTTTGCCTCGGCTGCGTGGGTGTATCCGTGCTCCTGCTTATCCGAAGCTCGTTGCTGTGAATGGCTTCTGCGACACTGACAGGGACACTGGTTGACAGCAGGCATGGGGAGACCTTTCCGAGCCTGATTTGTGAGCCGTAGGCTTCTTTACGGTGAAACGATGTCGTCCTTAAGGCTGTGGCAAATCTGGGTTTTGTCAGGAGCTTTATTTAGGCATAATTTTAAAGGTTTGGAGCTGCAAGTCCGGAGGGACTACCAGACGTGCCCATTGCACGGGCGTAAATCATCTCAGGAGTTGATGGCAGCAGCGCATTGTGACCGTGTAAGGTTCCCATCCAGCCTTGGTCCTGGGAAACCCCGAGTGTTCACGGAGCTGGAATAATTTTGACTCTGCCTTGCAGAGCTGCTCTGATCTTCTGATGTGTGGAGGAGAAGATGCAAAGTGGGTGCCATTCCCCCTTCCCTAGGGCAGTGGGGCTCCGCACCCCTCCGCGGAGCTGGACGTCCATCCCAGCGTGCTCCGTGCGGTGCCACGGCAGGGGAGGAGCAGGCCAGGTGTTTCAGGCAAGGTTTGCAAACGGGGACGGGGCTGTGCCCGGCACGTGCAGCTGTTCCGTGTCTACGCCTGGGATTAAAATAGCCAACATGCGCCTCGTGTCCCCCCGGGTTGTGTCTGCGAGGGAGGCACCGCAGCAGCAGCCCCGCAGGGGCTTGGCCAAGGACACCGCGGTGGCTCTTTCATCCAGGCGTGCTCGGTGGGGCAAGCAGTTGTAGGGGTGTCCACAAAGCTCTGCAGTACGACTGGTGTTACACTGCTTGTTATACTTTTTTTTTTTGGGGGGGGGTGGCATTAACAGGTTTTCACGTGAACGGTTTATATTTTTGCTGTGCGTTTGGCCCGACTCTTTCTAAACAAATTACTCATTTCACTCTGTTGGTGTAAAGAGACGTTAATAGACTGAAATTTTGCCCTTATAGAAATAAAATCTTTTTTAAATACTGCCCCAGCTGAAATATTTATTTTTGGCTTTGTTAGCTGTCTGGAGTGATGAAAGGATTCTTGTGGGCAGCTGTTTCTTACGTCTTGTATTGTCAGCTGCCCCACGGAAAGGGAGGAGAAGATGCTCTCCTGACTTCCAGATGCTGCCCACGGGTTTGCAGCAGTCCAGTGCCCATTTTTGCTCCCCTCCTCAGAGCTGGAGATCGCTCGGATGTCACTGGCATCAACCAGCTTTGTGCCCTAATATCCAAGGAGAGAGATGCTTATTCTGCAGTAAGGTCTTGGGGGACTCTGGACCTGCTCCTGGCAAATCTAGGTGGACGATAACGCTTTTGTTTTCTTGATTTCTGCCTCACCAAGTTGCCAGCTTTTTGAGGAATAAGGATTCTCTGTGCCAGGGACTCTACGGGACCAGGATCTCACCCAAGATCTGTAGGAGCCACCACGGCTCAGGAAGGTAACGGA
>NW_009726479.1:0-6536 GCF_000703405.1 Apaloderma vittatum | reverse complement strand
GGCTCGCGGTCCCCCCAGGAAGCCATGGGGAGACTCGCCTCTACTGCTGAGGCCACACCTGGAGTCCTGTGTCCAGCTTGGGGCTCTGTGGTTCAAGAAGGGTTTGGAGAGGGTACAGAAAAGGACTACAAAGATGACAAGGGGACTAGAACACCCTTCTTGTGAAGAAAGGAGGAGGGAAGCAGAGCAGTGCGTCCCCGCAGGGCTCTGGCCTGGCCGAGCATCACTCGGGGACTTTGGACATGGGAGCCCTCAAACGTGGGCTACAAACTACAGGTGTTTAGGCTTTGATTAAAGACCGTAAAGCCACGGCTGCTGCCTCGCCGTGCACGGTGGCAATGCAATAAATCACGATAAAATCGGCGAAGTGTTAAACAAGCCATGAGTGATTTGCAATAAATTGTGTAAAGAACATTATATGACTTTCATAGCATGAGGAAATTACTGCTGGAGGAGGATGCGGCCCCGCTTAGGTTTTGTTTCCTGTTGCATTTGGAGCCAGGTTTCGCCCATGGCATGTGGCCTGGCTGAACAATTTCCTACTCAATACCCCAATCTCTACAGCAATGCCACACTGAGCAGGATTTTGCCTCTTTGGATACACTCCCTTACCTTGCGTTTGCTGTACAACACTTGTCTTTGAGGGTTCGGAGAGAAATGTCAAATAATTCAGTGTATAGAAGGATCTGCTTGATTCCCCTCTATGGACACAGAACAGCAGCAGCCTGTGGGTCCCAAATTAAGTTATTTCTCATTCCTCTAATATATTCAACCCATACATATTCTGTATATATTCCCTACTATGCATTCAGCTCTTCAACATCATCTTCTTGGGTAATTCATTTAAGCTATTAGAAGCTATTTAAAAGACTTCTGTCCCATAAGATTTGGTTCTTAGTCAACAAAGGTCATTTTGTCCGGTAAATTAGCTAATTTGCACAATCAGCAGTTTGCCTCAGTGCTTTCAAATTCTCTGTCACTTTGTAAATACATTTACCAGCAATATAAACAATTAGAATAATTTTACCTCTGAAGGAGCCCAATCTACAGTGAAGTCTGTTAAATGAAAAAAAATCTTTTTAATTCATTTTAAAACTGCTCTGGTGCCTCTTTGGTTAAATTGTCTTTTATTGGCCTTTAATTTTTCGTTCTCAGTAGAAGAGGCATAAATTTCCTGCAAGAAATCAGGTTTGTGCAGCCTTTGTGGTTTTAGGTCTCCACCAAAAGCGTTTTTATACTGGCAACAAACTGAAAATTCATTATTTCTGTCTGTTCTTGCCCATCTAATAAACAAGTAGGAATGTACCAGGCACCTGTAAAACCCAAACTCTTCTCTTTCTCACTGAATAAGACTAGAGAACGATCAACGGAATTAAAGGATATGAAATTCCACCTCCGTGAAAGGGGAAATCATGGCCGCAGTGACTTTCTTGCCGCAAGCAGAGTTATTCAAAATGTTATTCAAAATGCAGCTGGTGAACCTGGCTCACCAGGACCTGCAGGATTGTTTGCAAAGGTGTCGGGCAAGTCCTGGGAAACGGTGCGCAGAGCTCGAGTCGATCTCCGAGATTTAGGGGTGAACTTCCTTGCAAACAGAAGTGTGGGCAACGTCCCAGGGATGTCCAGGGAGTAACAACCTGCACTTAAGGGTCTTCTTGAGGAGAGATGCTTTGGTCCTCGGGTCCACAAGGGAAGGAGGAGAGGTGCCAGTAAGTTACATGTAAGTTGGTGTTCAGCTCCAGTGGAAAGGATGCTGGTGGATGTGAGAGGGAAAACAATTAGTGTGATCTCAAAACTGCCAGCACACTAACACTGAAAGGTAATACACCTCAGAAGATATCCCATATCCAGCAAAGCTTAACTTCAGTAGAATTGATCCCATGCTTAAAGCTAAGCATATATCCAAGTGCCTCGCTGGAGCGTGTCCTAAGATGACAGCAGCACATGGTTCCAGCGGCATTTATCATACTCAGATATTTTCATATGGTATTGGGTTTGTAGTCTAAAGATTTTATTTCTTTCTCATATTAAAAGCTTCGGCCAGAACCTGAGGACTTGTGCTCTGCAGATACCCCTTTGAATTTCTACTCCTTGTGGAAGAACATGCCTTGAAGGACATGGTTAAGTGGTGTTCATGGGGCTCAGAGAAGGTTGGACTCGATGATCTTGAAGGTCTCTTCCAGCCAAAACTTCTGTGATTCTATGAAGGCTCGAGCACGAAGGCAGGGGTATGAAATACCAAGCCACAAGCTGACATCCTTCTGATTGGCAGAAAACACATCTGTGACTCTTGGGCTCCTCAATATCGCTTCCTTCTCGCTGAGCAGGTGTCCACATCGAGGAGATGAGGAGGAGGTCAGGCAAAGGGGGAATGTGGAACTTGTCTTCACCACTCAACAGTGGCCTCTTCCAATAAATTTGAAGAACTTTTTCAGGAACGCACTGAATATTGCTGCCAACCTGGTAGCTCCCCTTCGGACTTTCTAGGATTGTTGGCTTAGAACAAACTTCACGTGGAAATTATTTTTATCTAATGTTTATTATGGAAATATTCTATTTACAACATGTGCTGAAACCATAAAACATGAGAAGGCAGAAGCAATGTATTTTATTTTTTTCTTCTCTCAAGGACTTGGAGAAGATTTTGCACAGTTATTTTGAACGGTTTTTATATATAGCAAGTCTAAACATGAACCGAGAAGTAAATAAATCAAAGCAGCAAACACAACAGGAGAAAGAGAGAAGCCACAATGCGGTTTTTGAGCCTGTCCGAAATGTGGGGGTTTGAAATACGCTCGCTCCGTGATGTATTTGGAAATGCTGCGCATTCGGTTGTGAGATGGGAACACGGCGCAAGGTGGACGAAGAGCTTTGAAGATGGAGAGCTTTAGGCTTCTTTAACACAACGCCAAAAATGTTGTTAGGGGATGCTTTCTCCTGAAAAATTATGTTAGTTTTTTGTTTTGGTTTGTTTTTTTTTTCTGGAGGATAAAACATGATTTCAGAAGCATCACGTTAGTCCATGCCAGTTTTCCTCAGGATTTAGGTGGGACTTAAAGTCTTCCTAATCCTTGTGTGGACCTCTTGGTGGGTTTCTTCAGGCTTGGCTACAGAGAACCTAAATGTCGCTCCATGATGACAGTGTAGATGTAGAATGAGATTTTCTGGGAAGGGAACACCGGATAAATGGCTGTGATCTGCCGGGGGGATGTGCAGGCTGGGGTTCTGTAGCGAGTGGTCGATGAAGGTGTGTTGAGTGCGAGGGAAGAACTAGCCTCGGTGTAGAAAAGTGCTTTCTTGAGCTGAGGATATGACAAATTATGGATGAATCTGAAAGTCATAAAAGGCAAAATATAATTTTGGCTGGGGACCTATTTATCTGCGTTTTAAAACGGATTTTAACATCTGTGTATTTTAATTAGAAATACATTTTAGCACCAGCATTGCCAAACTGCCATGGTGCCAATGTCCTTTTTTGGAAATTTCTCCTCAACATTTTGAATTTATTATAAATTCATTGTTTCTAATACAATTTTTCCCTTCTCTCGTCAATTTATTATCTGTTTTTCATTTCCCTTCTCTTTTGTTAATCTTTCTAAATAACTTTAAAGTGGTCCTCCATCTATTTAGCTAAATGAATTCACTCCACAGATACTCATTATTTTGAGGATGATTTATGCAAGCACTATTAGCTAGATTGTTCCTTGTTTGAAGGTTTTTCTGCAATCAGAAAAAACCCAGATTTGAGTCAGCTAGAATTAGATCCAGTAAAAAAAAAAATAAATTATTACATAAAGTATTCAGCACCCCTGTCAGGCTTCATATATAAGAGGTCAGCTTAACAGGCATAAAAACACAAAGCAGCTTTAACTGTGGGGCTGACCTACTGATCTCATCTTAGCCTGGGAAATGCTGTAGCATCAAACCCGGAAAGCCAAATCGGATTTTTAAATATTTTTTTAATTTTTTTTTTCTTTTTCTCCCCAGCTGATCCCCTCAACTCAATGGGAGAAAAGCTGTGCATCACGTACCATCTCAGACGAGGGCATTAAGCTGTGCTGCGCCACTTGATTTACTGTCTGGGTCTCATCCGATGGCACACCCAGCACTTTTTATAAATATTGGCTGCTCTTCCAGCTTTGCAGGATGTGCAGGGGGGCCTGTCCCTGCTCCCACCGTGCCCATAACCTTGAGAAATTGCTTTGTAAGCCTGCTGGGGTCTCACCTGGGTGGTGGCTCTCTTTCAGGTTGCTCCAGACTTAAGGAGCATCTTGCCCGTCCTCCCCGGAGCTGGGTGGGATGCGGGGCTGGAGATGCTGCTCACCCTTTCAGCGAGAAGGTTTACAGCCTTTGAGGGCTTGTAAGCAAGTTCGGAGGAGGAATATTAAATAGAATTTGGCTGCTTTATGAAAAACACCTGAGAAAAACGGAGATTTTCTTGCAAAGTCCTACCTCATCTTTCTATGACCATTTGACGGCCACGTGCTGAACAACATCAGGCGGGGGAGGTCAGGCAGAAGGAGAGGGGGTAGGTGTCCTCGCTCCACGTGCTGGCTCTCATGGTGGGAGCAGGTCTGGTTTCTGAAACTATTGTGGCTCCAGTAACCTCAGCAGCTCCATGAGTTTTCCCCACTGAGCTCCCACCTCAGTGAGCAGCAGGGATGGGTGACATCTCCTGCGACGGGACCTGGCACCGCTGCCTTCCCCGGGCTCCCTGGGCTGGGCCCCCCAGCTCTCTTTTCCCATCTGTGCCATTTTGGGGCAGATGTGCACACCTCCAGCCTTTCTGCCTTGCCAGAGGGCTGGAATGCACCCGGGTGCGTGCCAGCGGGGGACGATTTATTTGGGCCAGCGAAGAGCATTACACATCCCATTATGTCAGCTGCGATTCTGCAAGCCAAGTGCCCATTCAGGGTATACTGTGTTTCCTCAGATTGGTATTGATCTTAAAATTTCTGGTGGTTTATTAATGACAGAAACGCCACGGCCGGATCCTTCTGACTCGTGTAAGCGCGGAGAAGCGTTACTGCCGTCAGTGCAGTCAGATGGAGCCAAATCTGGAGTAAACAAGGCAGAATCTGGCCTGCTCCTTGAAACCATTGTAAGCGGGTTAAGCAAGAACTTGTTGCCAACAAAATGTTGTCTCTTTTCACTAACAACCACCTGTGGAATTATTCCTGACCCTTTGCAGAAGGAGCAAAAAATCGACCCCATCTATTCTTTGCCAGGCTTCTCCCAAACCCTCCAGTTTTCAATAAAAGTTCTCTGTGTCCATTGTCGTTTATTAATAAGGCTCTTGGCTTTAAATACTCTCCATCAGGCAACAGGTTAAGACCTTGAAAATGCCAGGCTGCCCCTGCTCTGCCAGGCCATGGAAAGGATGTCTGCAGCTCCGAGCTTGGTGCTTCCAGTCGGTTGGAGGAAGGGAAGAGCTTGGAAGAAGGATTTGTTAGTCACAGGAGCAGCACTGCTCTCTCCTGACAGGGAGCTGGAGGGGAGGCACAGAGGAAAGCGTATTGCCTGGGCAGCTTCAGCCTTACGGGAGAGGGTGAGGAGGCGTCGCTGGCTCTCCAGGGTTGGCCTCTCCCATCTCCCAACTCCCATTTTAGTAAAGCTCCTCTTCTTCCTGTAAAAGGTCATTTTCCCGAACAAGAAAATTTACGAGTGGAAGATGGTTCGCTCAAGGAGAGCTCCACCATCTCACATGCAAATCTTCCCTGCCCCTAGTAATTTATGATTTGCCCTGATTAGCTTGTATAAACACGTGGAAGCTCCAAGTGCCATCTCTTCTTTGCACCACTCACATTCGCTTTGCACGCTTGTGTCCTGCTTGTCAGAGGCATTGTTTGCTCAGTAATAAAATTGCCTCATACTGTTAATCACAACCTGCAAACATCTAATAAAATAACCATTGGAAGCGCGTATGTAAAACCGTCTCTTCACTAGCCCCATTAGGCTGGGCTCCCTCTGCTTTGAAAGCTGCGTGACCTCCCTTTTCAATCAATTCTCAGTTATTAACCATGAAGAATAGCATTGGGAACTGCATTTGCAAATTGAATGTGGTGGTATATAATGAACTCACCCTTTACAACATTCCAGTTGAGGGGAATGTATCTAGCTAACATTTTTTTAATATCTCTCCCCCTCCCCTCCCCTTTCCACCTGCACTGCATTCGGATATAATTCGCAGAATTTGGAATAAGTCAGAAGAATAAAACTTCCTAAGCGGAGTTTAAGGGGACGGCGCCTGTAACAACTTTCTATTATCTCTTTATTCTGATCCCTCCAAGCTAAGCCCTTGAGAAGATTAGCTACTCAGCTAAAAATCACTGCAGTTTAAGAGCCGATCTTTATTTATTAAAACGCTCCGACCTCTAACTTGGGCTTCTACATTTCTTTATTACAACTAATGAATTAACGCCCTTGGGGGCAGGCAGGGTTTGCAGATGGGCTGGTGGCAGCTTTGCAGCCCTCCGGGGGTGATGCGGGCTTGCACCCGCCCCTTTGGGGGAGCCCGGCGGAGGTGGAGCGGGGCG
>NW_009726478.1:19074-33075 GCF_000703405.1 Apaloderma vittatum | reverse complement strand
GAGTCGCTGTCCCTGGAGGTGTTTAAGAGACCAGTGGGTGTTGCACTGAGGGGAATCGTTTAGTAGGTTGATAAGGCTGGGACAAAGGCTGGACTCGATGATCTTCTCGGTCTCTTCCAGCTAATACAATTCTACGATTCTAACAGTAGTGAGTGGAGTCCAGCACTGGTTTTTATGTTTTTTACACTTTACTTCGTTGAATTTGATTTTGAATTTCCACTCAGACACCTTTCAAGAAAGAATAACAAATTATTGTATAAAGCAAATATGACAGAATAAAATGATTAGTTATACAAAGGTAAAAGATGTTCTTTCAGAGAGATGGTAAGTAAAGTTTTTTGACAATACCTACATAACCAAGGATGTTAAATTCCACTTTCAAAATTTACATGGTATTTGAGACATTTTTCCAGTTAAGTGCCAGTGGAAATGCATTGAGATATTTCAGAAGATGTGATCCAGAACCCTGAGCTTTCTGTTCTGCAGTGGGAATGCTCTTTATGATTTTGGTTTCAGATTGCAGAGAAGTTGCAAGTGAAGCTGCATTTCCTTCATATACTTACATTGTTCTGACACTTTTTGTTGCCTTTTTTGGTTTTTTAAAAGGTTGGGATGCCATCATGGATTGGAAAGATGTCTTATCAGGAGGAGAAAAGCAAAGGATGGGCATGGCTCGGATGTTTTACCATAAGTAAGAATTTGTATTTATTCTTTAAGTAGCATCTGAAAATGAGGAAGAGTTTGACAGGTTTGCTCTCATAGTTGGAGCAGTAGTTGACTATAATCTCCATGCAATGTGCAATACTGCCAGATGGTTGCGTAGTACCAGCAACCTTGTCGCTTATTCCTTACAAGCTCTGCTTTTAGTTTGGGCAATGCTGCTTACTTAAACTTTGCTTTTGGCAACATAGCATTACATTTCCCAGATGTCGCTTTCTTTAACATCTCAGACACAAACATCTCTACACCTGTCCTGCAAATATTGCAGAAGTCTGGTGGGCTGCTGCAGAGGCTGTGGGAGCTCGGATTTTGGTTCTGGAGACTGCTAGCACGTGGAGGCAGCCCAGTCCATACACAGCAGTGGTTAGATAGTTTCTGAGTTGACAGGTCAGACTAGAATACAGAAACTAGATCGCTGTGCGCTCAGATGGACCAGGAGGTAAAACTCATTTTTCCTCAAGGCTGGCTCTGCACCTGAAGACATGGAAACTTTACGTCATTGCTAGCCAGTTTCCAGCTGTAGGTGAGAGACACCTGTCTGGCAAAAATAGCTCTCTCCTTTCTATTGTTCTTTCAATTAACATCATACATGGGAATAAGTGTAATGTTATTTATCTGCTTTTGAAAGGCCGAAATACGCACTGCTGGATGAATGCACGAGTGCTGTAAGCATTGATGTCGAAGGAAAGATATTCCAAGCTGCAAAAGCTGCTGGGATATCCCTGCTTTCTATAACACACAGACCTTCTCTTTGGTAAGTATGTTCAGGGATTTATCAAGGTCCTTGCTTTTAGCTTTTTGACAGGCAGTAGGTTGGCCTTTTTTCTTTGTACTAGGGCAGGTGTTTAATCAATATCTACTGCACTTTCTAAGATAAATTGTCTAAAATAATAGTGATGTAAGTGCATTTAGCATTGATTTTTTTTTCATTCTTTGACACATATTTATTCCTCCCTCTTATTTTTTTTAAATGTATTTCAGTTATTAGCTTTTAATAGCAACATGCAGGTATCTAAGAAGCAATTAATTAGTCCACCACACCACAACCACAGCAGGTATCAGCAGTTTATTCTGTAAAGGTGACAAGACACAAGAGCTGACCTGGGGAAGTTTACCAGTGCAAAGAGAAGATGGGAAACATGGCAAGTGGTTAGACTCCTCTTTATTCTTCATTAGGAATAATGTGTCTGGTGTTTTAACTTCAGTTGTGTCCTCTATCTGCAGGGTTTCTGAGCTTTCAAAATTTTATTGTCTATTAAAAAAAGAAATGCTGAAAGTCTGAGAAACAGTGAAGGAGTGCTGAGTATGGAAGAGTCCCTCAAAGAAAATAATCATAGAATCATAGGATGGTTTGGGTTGGAAGGGACCTTCAGATCATCTAGTTCCAACTCCTCTGCCACAGGCAGGGACGCCTTCCACCAGATCAGGTTGAAATAAATGTGGTTATTGAATATATAAAGCAATCGAATGCTTTAAAAGGCAAAAGGAGATCAAGAAGGTGTAAGCTGAGATTAGCACAGACTGTTTGTTCTGAACTCCTTGATCTCTACTGTCAGATTGTTTGCTTTTTTTAAACTGATGACAAAAAATCCATTACCAGTCTGTTGCCTCAAAGGAAAGAAATTGTAACAGTGTCTGCTTCTCTGAAAAAGAAGGGCTTCCCCAACATTCCTTCTTCCTCTGTGTAGATGGTGACAGTGGAAATAGCTTTTTTTGGATCAAGACCTAAAAGTTAAGAAAAAGTGGATATTCTGACAGGAGAAAAAATCATATAGGGATTTGGTTTTTAAATAATTTCAAGTACACTTAAAAAGAAAAGTTTTGCATTTTAAAACCACTGCTCAAGAAAACAGATATTTGAGATTGTCTCACCTATATGTAATGATGACGCAGAGGGAAGTTATGCAAAAGAGCTTGTGAGAAAGATGTCCTGAGTTCAGTTTCTTACCAACATTTCTTGTTTCCTAGTACTAGTGCTATTCAAGAAGGTTTCAGATTGCTCTTGTAACCTCCGCAGTATTACTGAAATTATTAGAAATCTGGTGATTTGTGGGGTTCTGGAGAAGTAAAGAGAAGTGCTGAGTATTTAGAAATAAGCATTAGGTATGCTTCCATAGGGACTGCACTGCATAGACAAAAACTGGGTTCACGTGCTGTTTTCTTCTCCTTAAGATTATACTGGGAAATATTTGCTTTTTAATCAAAACATTGGCTACTTTCCTAGACCACAAGCATTGAATGTCTCAGTTATCTCAGCTTCCTGAATTTTGAGGGTTTTTCTGGTGGGGGAGAACTAGAGGGCTGGGTTAAGCATTTGGTATCACAAAGAGTTATATGCAAGAAATGATGAATATAAGCCTGGACTTTAATCTCTTTTGAATCTGGTGTCGTAAGCTATTGAGTTTATTAAACTGTCACATTCCCTGGATGGGATTTATAAGCACTGTTTTATGATGCATTTCATCTTCTATAATTTATAGTGATAAATGACAGAGACATAACTCTCTGCTCTTCCACTTGCACCTCCTGATAAATGTCTTGTCAGGTCTTGACAAACTCCACATGTACACCTTTGAATATTTTCGGTGCACACACCCTGATACTCACTGAAGTATCTCTGACTCCTACACAGACTTTTTTATTTTGGCCCCTTGCAAACTGAACCATGTTTTAGGACTGGAGGTTTCTTTAGCCAACCTTGTACAATGCAGGGGTACAAATTGAGGTGTAATTTGAACAAACTGGAGTTTTATCAGTAGCATCAGGTGCACCGTGCCTCCCTGAATGTATTTTCTGCTACGAAGGTCAAATGTCTCTCAGAAAGCAAGGTAAATAAAATAAACTGGGACTCGTGGGTTAGAACAAAAAAAAGTCTTACCCAGTGATCCAAAACTGGACAACTCGCAACTTCCTGAGAGTCACCATTGAAAAGAGACACAGACATCCAAATTTGCGTGCAAAAACGAACCATCTGTTCCCTGAGCCGTTACTAATGTTTTAATTTCTACCGCAGGAAGTACCACACTCACTTGCTGCAGTTTGATGGGCAAGGCGGATGGCGTTTCGAGCAGTTGGACACCGCTATCCGTTTATCACTGAGTGAGGAAAAACAAAGACTGGAATCCCAACTTGCAGGAATTCCTAAAATGCAGCAGAGACTGAATGAACTGTGTAAAATCTTGGGAGAAGACTCAGTGCTTAAAACAATGGACAAAGAAGAATAAATAATTTATGGTTTATGTTTTTAAAAGTATTTTTTTAGTTAAAAGCAGTAAAAATTCAGCCATTATCCTTTGCATGCATTGTGATAGAGGCTTAGAGCATAGAGAAACACAGCCAGCAGAAAATAATGCTCTGAATGCTATGTAAGACTTTAGCATTTTAGTATTAAGGAGGAAGGTGGTTGAACTGTGAAAAGAAAATAAGCGAGAGCACAGAGTATAAGATTAGTTCTTGCAGCTTATGTTAATTCCTAGTGAAAGCCCGATTCACTGCAAAAAACTACCAACACACTTAGGTTTTGTTGGTGAATTTTTGCCTGAGACTTGGCCTGCAGAATGTGCTCTTGTACCAGGTCACTGTGTGCGTATGATATGCCTGCTACGCAGAGCAAACCTGGCGTGAAACTCAGGCATGGAGCACGGCAGAGGCAGCATCTGGGTGAGTATGCAGATGCTTGCAAAAACCTCATTTGCATATAAGAAACATTCTTTCAGCCCATGTAAAACCAAACTCGCGTTCTACTACTAAATCGCACACACCTTTACCTGCATTTCCATAGGAAATAACGTAATAGGTTGACCAGTGACAACTGTCCGAGCAACCCACTGCCCTCACAACAGAGAACCAGAGAGAGAGCTAAACACTTAATATGCTTATGCTGTGCTTTATGCCATTATGCATAGCTTCAGAGGCTCTTTGCCCTTCGTGATGCATCAGTTCCTTTGGGGGATTATCTGTGTCCCCTATTTAGTAATCTCTGGTGGCAGGGGGATATGGAGCACTGAGCCTGGTGTCAAGTGATTTAGTTTTCACTTGACTAAGGCATTCATCTGCTCCATGGGTCTGATTCAGCCAGTTCCTCCCTTGGTAAAATCACAATATAGACACTTGTTTGTTTCCATGAGCCACTTTGTGACAGGAAGGACTGTAGGAGGGGAAAATGTCAGTTTCTAACAATACACTGAATTCTCAGGCATGGCTGTTCCTGCCAATTGAAATGCTCAGCACTTACAGAGGTCTGTGAAAAGTTAGAGCATTTTTGTAACCACTAATTAATATGCCTGCCATATTTTGGTAGGGTGGCTGAACACTGCCCTTCCTGTGAGCAAACTCTGTCAGCTAACAGCTTTGCTTTCAGATGCACTCACTGGTCGTCCCATTTGCTTTTCAATTCAGTAGGAGCCTGGTCCCCTGTCAGTTAGAAGGTGCTTTACACAGCAACCCCTGTAAACAGAAACCCCTAAGGCAGTGCTAGCCTGAGTGCCTTGCCGGAGGCAAAAGCCAGTGAATTAGAAATAAAGATGTGAGTGGATTTAAGAGCTCTTGATCTGCTCTCTCTGGCTACAAGCGCACAGCAAACGGGCAGCTCGGGAGTGAGGATCAGGAGGGGTAAGAGGCTTTGCAGATGGGTAAATGAGCCTTAGCCAAGATGTAGCAATCCTGAAGTTTGTTGGCCCTTTTTTACCTAGAAGTGTGATTCCTTAGACGATTTCTGTCTGGTGTGCTTTGTCTGAGGGGGGTAATGCATAAGCTGTTAGGAACTACTAAGAGAGGAGAAATATTCTGGGGGGATTTGCTGAGCTGGGAATGTTTGAGCAGCCTGAAGTTAATATAAACTGTTTCCTTTTTCTTATCGCCTCAAGAACAAGGGCAAGGTGAATTAACTCCATCTACCAAATCCCAGCCCAGTGCATTAACCATAGGCCCATCTTCTCACTGTGTGCTCATCTTGCTGCTTGGTGTGGCACTTGCACCAGAAAATGGAGTAAGTCTGATCCCTGTCCTGCTCCTCCAGAGTCTGTGGCCTGAATGTAACCCTGTAGCTTGTCCTGGTGACAACAGGGTTTTTTCTCTCATTAGTTTTCTCTGTAGAGTCCCCTGGGACATCTCACTGACACAGAAAAGAATGCTCACGGGAACCTTTGAAAAGGGATGAGAAATTAAGTTTCAAGATAATAAGATGTTGTGCTGTAAAGTGCAGACAGGAGGTCACTGCTGTGGTGGGTGACATGTGCGTGCATTTTAATTTGCAAGTGTCTCTGCTTGTCCCTCTCCCTGAAGGCGAGCTTTCCTCCTTCTCATCTTCAAAGAAAAATTCAGAAGTGCTAAGGAAATAAGTCAGCCAAGAATCTGTTCTAGATGAGCGTAAATGGGATGACTGATGATTTCAAAAGCTCGCACGTTTCTGAGTTATGTCTCTCTAGGATGGGGATGAATCAGGCCCACACCACAGGCATGCCCTCGTCCCAGCTGCAGCGTGTCCTGCAGGTGCAAAGCAGCCACGAAGCCACCGTCAGCGAGCCTCTCCCAAGGCATGAGGTGGAGGAAGGGGCTGTAGTGTTTGTTCCCCACCCCTCCGTTAAGCACTTTACCATGTGGCTGGGAGCTAACCCGGGGTTGTCCAGTCCCTGAATGAGGAGGACACTGAAAAATGCTGAACAGTTGGTCCAGTTTGGTACCGCTCTGGGTATGGCCGTGCACGCTCCTGGCCTCCCGCCAAAGCTCTGTCGTGGTGCTTGACTTGTTGGGAGCCATTATGGGCAAGTGCAGCACTTGGAACCTGCTGTCCCGCCTCGCAGAGATCGGAGCTGGCCATCCCTCACAGCACAACAGAAACACATCTTCAGAGGCAACCATGTTTAGAAGAAAAAAAGTTTGTTTGCTGGGGTTTTTTTTGAGTAACATTATGCATACAGAAGATATGTACATTACTGATGATATTTTACTGAAAACTGAAATCTCACCAGGATCGATGTAATAGTATTTTCCTTGAAGTTTGTTAGGTATTTCTTGGATCCAGTAATAGACTTAACCATTCCTAGTCAGTAATAAAGCATAACATGTCCTAGCATCTCACTCAGCTATTGACAGTCCTGTAGGCATGACAACAGTAGAGGCTGGTATGAGAAGAAACCCTTCTCTAGAGAGGAACTTCCTGAGCAGTACTGAGCGAGTTTTAGAATGATTTTCTGTACCGCTGGCTCATTATTTTTAAAGTTAGTTTTGCGTCTGGAAGAGAAGCCGCCCTGGAGATTTTCTCTAAAAACTTTCTGAGTTGCTCCAAGCCCAGCTGTGATGGGAATCTCTGGTTCTGTTTCTGAACAGTTTTACCTCTGGTGTAATGCAGAACATAAGTGAGTTCACTTTGTGCTGCTTTGGACCCGGATGGGAAAGCAAGAGCAGCGGTGCTCAGTCCTTGCTCAGGGAATACCTCGGGCAGACGCTGTTCTGGAGCCGAGGCAGGGGGAGCACTTGGCCCCTGCAGTGCGAGAGGGTCAGAGCAGGGCAGGATGCCTTGGTGGAATCCTTTTGTGCAGCGCAGTGAGAGCTGCCCGTCAGTGTTCGCTCCCGATGTTCAGGAGCTGTGACTCGCCAGGAGGTCACTGAAGTGACATTTTGACCTTCCTTCTACCTGTCATACCTAGCTGGAGCTGGCCACATCCAGCTTGTTGTGTCACAGCGTCTACGCGCTGCGGGCTGGGTACTGCAGCCCAGGGCCCGCTGCCTCCTGTGAGCATCCCCTTAGCCCCCAGGACTCAGGGCAGGCTGGACTTGCCAGGGTCTACATCCTAGAGGCGTACAGGTGCTGAGCAAAATTCATACTGGTCTTAGGTGTGGAGTTAACTGTAGAATAAAAATACAAATTATCTACATCAGATCATTCAGTTAATGCTGGGATTTTTTGGCAAGAATCTTCAGAATGGGAGGACACTTTTGGTTTTTTGTGCATGAGATTTCAGTATCTTAACCTAGGAGGAATTTGTTTTGCACTTGGTTTTGGGACCAGACTCGTTCTTGGTTTCGATTTGGAAGTCCACCTTCTGCAAGGGTAGAAAACCCCACACATCTTTTAAATTAGATTTTTGAAACCAGCGGGATTTGTATCTGAGTGAAGAATGAAGGACTGGGTATTCAATGGGTTATTTCAGGGAAAAATGCAATAAAAATTATATCCTAAAGCAAATGAATGCATCTACAGTCCCCTCAACGTGTCTGAATGATGATAATGCGTGTTGAAGTCAAGTTTGTGAGCCTGTGATCCGAGATTTCAATCGTATACAGAATGAAATCCCCCTACTGAGCTGTTCATGAAGCTTAAGACAACTGAACTGCTAATCAAATGTCTTTGTTTTGTTTATGTTTGATATTAATGCCTTTTAAGAGCAGACAATTTATAAAGCAATAAATTACGCTTTACAGTTGTAATTTATTCCAACCTCAAATAAAACATGTTGCATTTAATCTGAGTCTACAGTGTTCCTTATGAGTCACTCCCAAAGCCGTCAGGACCTGCCCGCATGTGCTCTGGGAGCCCCTTCCCATCCCTCCGTTTCTCTGGTGGGGTAGGAAAGCCTGAGGTGGCTGTTGCACGTTTGCAAGTTAAAACAAGTGTTTCATTCCTAGATCAGGCTGGTGTCAAAGGCCGCTGCAAGGTTTCTCATGACTTGTCCTCTTCTACTTCGGTGTGGACCTGATCCATGACAAAAAAAGGTGTCAAGAGCTGCTACCACTTGCTGGGGAGTTCTGCGGGGAGGGTGAGCACGGGCAGCGTGCCAGAGGACGGTGTCAGCAGAGCAACATCAGGCAGCCTCAGCAGCATCACTCCCAAACTTTGTTACTGCGGTCTTTGTAAGAGAAAGTTATACATAAAGCATCAATGTGATACATATTACAAGCAAGTGCCTATGTTGGTCTAGGAGGAGCCTCAGGAGACTAATTGACTCGTTAGCACCCGGAGCTGGCTTGTGCCCAGCCCCTTCCCAGCTGCATGGCTGGGGGTGCTGAGATACTGTGTGGTGGTACAGGCCCTGGGTTACGCAGCCAAGGAGCCCATGGCCATGGGGGTCACTTGAGAATTAGATCCTCAGGAGTGACTGACGGCCTGTCCTCTGTGCCTCCCTTCCAGCTACTGCACCCACTCAGAGGGAGAGCACAAAGCCCAGGGTACAAGCCATGAGAGATGGATCTTGGGGGGGCTGTAGCACCATGCAGGGGGCCCAGGAGCAGACAGGCTATGTTGTAGGGGCATGTGAGAGAAGAGCTGTGAAGTTGCACTTGAGTTTCACTTCATTTTGGTACGGCGTGCTTTGCTGTCTGCTCTTTGGAGAGCGTTTCTGCTCTCTCTTCAGGCCACCAGAGGGCTGGTGCCATGTATTCACTGTGAAGTGCTGGAGCCCTGAGCTGCTCCCCAAGGGTTTAGTCCCAGAAGAGACTGGACAGCAAGGCTTGTATCACAGAGGCAAATAGACTCAGGAACTATTCAGAGCAGAGGTGTTCAAAGGCTTCCCACAGCTGAAGTTTTCTGGTAAGTGGGGAATACCTGGAAGAACACCTTAGGCTCTCTTGCTGTGGCCTTGTTTCTGATTATGGCTCATTTTGCAGCACCTGCTTTGTATTTTTTAAATTACTGTCTTTAATTTCATGGAAATGAGACCATCTATAACAGTGACATATTAAAAGTATTGCACCCACCCAGTGCAAGTTTGATGTGTATGAACAATCTGTTTTCAAACAGGTAATTAAAAAAGGGAGAAAGAGATTGTGATGGTGACTGATGCAGGGCTGAGGAGCCAGATGAGTCCTGGGGCTGAGCCCCCAGAGGGAAACCAGGCTGGGATGAGGTCTGGGAAAAAACAGTCCAGAAGAGCCCATGGGAGGAGCCAGGTGTTGGTAAAAGGGAATAATAAAGCCTGTTTTGGACATAAAATAATTATGCAATAGCACATTATTTTTCTTCCGTTGTCATTTAGAGAAAAGCTGGCCCTGACATAGCTGTTGTAGGATAGCACGAACAAGAGAAACAAAAATGTTCACTTATTAATTTTAGCATGAAAATCGTCATAAAAGTTATTTAGGTTGAAATGTCTTTGAAAGAGAGTTTATGTTTGTTGCGATTTAGAGCTGCATTTCAAATAGATCAGATTCATAATGCTTTTCATTAAGATGTGGGTCTTTGCGAAGTGGAAATGACTCTCACCATAAATGATAAATAAGATACTGAAGCAAACCCAACCTATTTTCTATTTAAAGCAACGAAAAGGCTTGCACTCAGTAATTGTAATATTCTTGTCCTCTGTCTCTCGGTTAAAATGTTCTGCTCAATATCATGCTGTGCAATAAATGCATGATGTTTATGACAAACTTCTGATCAGTTGGTGTTTCCTGTGCCAGTGTGTTTGAAGATCTCTAGTATATGGGTTGCACTAAGTCTTCCTTCCCACCCTGTGGTCCGCTTTCTGTTCCTGCCAGGATGGGTGCAGCTCTGAGACATCTGGGTGCTCTTGCCCTCCTCTCTGGGAAATGTACGGCACAAACATGTGTGTGAGCCAGAGAAGTCCCCGAATATCTCATGGCCAGATGCTTCCCAGCAAAACCAGGACCACTGGATCACCACTGGACCACCAGGATCCTGGAAGAGAGAGAGTGGTGTGGTGGATGCTGTCAAATGCACCTGGTTTTGTTTTTTTTTTATATGTAGGTAGTCAGCAAACACCATTAGGAAAAGTCTTAAATAATGTCCACACAACTAAAGTGGTCAGTAGCTACCAAGGTACTAAAGTGCAGCAATTAGTAGTGATAAAGCTGGGCTTTGCTGTGTGTATAGTGCATAGTATGCACTGAGCAAATACTTCCCAGTGTCAGTTTATACCTGCACTGCCAGGGTGATTTAAAAGGTATACAGCTCATACTTATGAAAAAAACCAGTCTTGTTCTAGCTCCAGCAAGTAGTCATCAGAATCAGACAATTGCTTTTACAATGTCTTTTGTGGTATTTATAGATAACCCATAAATATAATCAATTCTTAAAGAACAATATGTCTTGCCTGAGCTCTGCTATTCAACCACAAATCCCTTTATATCTGGTGCAAAACGGCAGCCACAGAAGCAAAATTATGAAACCCCCCATTTCCTTGCTAGTGCAAAATGAGGTGCTGAGTCTCTTGCTAGCGTATTTTTACACTGTAACCATGTTACAGAGAATTCAGCTCCTGCCTAATCGATGATCTTCACTTGTGTATGTGCCATATGGCTCGTTGCTGAGCATCACAGGGTGAGGACTCTGTTTATTAGACTCTTCTTGCTTACATTATTATGGGTGAAAAAAAGAATGATTAATGCATTTCATGCCAAGATGAAAGCAGAGGCAAGGCATGCCAGCCTGGGAGAACAACTGCGCTTCCTTTGTAAGAACCTACTTCCAGGGACTTCTGAAGGGAAAATTAATTCTTTCAAGTCATGGGCTGAAATCTGCTTGTCTGAGAGGAGTTTTAATTTACAACCAGGAAGAAAGCTCTGATGGCATCTTCGGTTTTAATGGTATTAAAAAACGTCTGCTAGAAGTTCCCTTGATCAATGTGATCTGGTTTTGTCAATCTCCCGTGACCCATTCGCCCTGCTATGAGGCCAGGCTGCTCCATGGGGATGGAGCCGTGGCTGCAATCCCGGCTCCCCATGGGACACCACTGAAACCCCTGATCCTCTGCCCCTCTGAGTGCCTCTGGGAAACCTGAGGTTACTACACCAGCACGGGCTCCGACCTTTCCAAATCCCTTCCCCTCCAAGCAAGGACTATTTCCTAAGAAACAATCTTCTCACTCTCTCAGTTTTAACTTCCGTTCAACCTGTCAAATTTTCTAGTGGAGGCTGGAGTTCCCAAGGGTGAATTAAACTAGAGCTGAAGCATGTTCTTACCTAGGACATAGTTCAGGGGTACAGCATCAATACATGCCTAGCCTGCTGTGAAGTGTAAGGCCATGTTCAAAGAGTTTCGGTCTACTTTGTTAAAGCCATGCTTGAAGATGCATGATTACTTTGCTAATTCAGAGCCTAGCACGGCTGCAAAAGACACAAATGAGATGCAGAAGTTGGAAGTAGACAAATTCAGGATCGAATGAAGCCAGGACAGGTTTTACTTCTGATGGGTGCTGGGCTGCTCCAGCAGAATGTGCCAAATGTTTGGCACAGGGCATCGTTGGATGGCATCTACGGCTTATGTTAGGTGGTGCCAAAACAGCCCCTCCTGGCCGACAGGTGACCATGAAAGCAAGAACTCCAGTCCTGCTGCTGGAGTCAACAGGGCTGCAGTGCATTCATGGACAACTCAGCCAGCACTCCAAAAGCCACTGCACAGAAAAGCTAATTGTGGGTTTGGGAGGAAAGGCCTGAAGACCTGAAGCCATGAAGGACAAGCCTCTCTGGCTCTTTTCCTGTGTTTGTAGGTGGGCAAGTACGGACAGACCTGAGCCGCCCTGCCCTGGCACCCGTGAAAGCACGTTTAGCCATCATTGCTCACCTCAGAAAGACACGTCTTCATACAGGAGCTGCTCCGCATTGCCCAGTCCTGGGCACGGTTCTGGGCTGCCTCCAGAGCAGAGCAGGCTCCTGCCATGCCAGCCTGAGTGTGGTAAGAAGACCTCTGCTGTCTGCACACGCTTGCCCAAACAGGCCTTAAACTGGCCATAATTTGGGTTTGTGCCCTAATCCCATCTAAGTATCATGATCTTTTCAAGGTTTTTTAAATTTTTTTATGGGTGCAGGCAGACGAGGCACAACCGCACACTCTCCTGAAGAATGAGGCGTGTGTGAGCAGAAACTATTTGCTTTGTTGCACTTGAAGTCAAGTCCTTATCTACAGCAGTCTTGAGTGAGAGCAAGAACTCAGCTCTGCCACGTGCCGTGGAGACCTTAGAGTTGTAGAGTTTCACTACAAATGCCCTTCATCAGCACGAGGAATACTTAAGACATGGGAGAACCCTTCATCACCTAAGTCTTGTTTCATTTACCTCAGTTTCTCCCGCAGCTGACTGAGCACCTAATTCAGGCACAAATACAGAAGCTTTTGTGCAGTCTTACAGGCTCAGATTTCCTGTTCCACGTGTAATGTTAAGCCTCAGGAATCCTGTTTGGAAAGTGCTGCTAAATCTCCAGTCCAGGGGGCTTCTGGCAGGAAAGAAAGGTGACGCTGTGTTGAACACCACATTGAGTAGTGAAGCCAAAATTATTCCCAGGGAAATGCAGGACATGCTAGGGAAACAAAACAAATCTTTGGTCCATGGAAGTCTAGCATCACCAGGCATCTCTAGCTGTTCTTAAAAGGTTTCCTTGATTACGCTGATTAGATTATTAGAGAGGAACTTGCAAGAACCCACATTACTGCTGAGTTTGCAGACTCATCAGCGTAGCATTGCCAAGGTTTGCTCCTGAGCCAGGCTTGCTCCCTTTGCAGGACAGCTAGACTGGTTTTATTGGCAAACATCCCTGCAAAGATTATTGATAGTGAGTGTTCTGATGATGACACATGCAACTCCTTTTGCTATTAGTGGGCCAAGAAATTGCCATCAGTTTCAGGCACAACAGATAAAAACCCAGCTGCATTCAAGACTTAACCTTTTAGAGGCACTTCAGGATTTGGTTTGTATCTATACAATTTGAAGGTGCTCAGCATTTCTTGGGAGTGCTTGACTATGCAACGCACTGTGAAATACATAATTGGTGAAAGCTGAAATCAAAATTATCCACAGATCCAAATTCCTTTCTAAATTCTTTTTCCTCATTGTTTGTGTGCTGTGTTACTTAATTGGAGCGGATTTACATCCCAGCCAGCACTGCTACAGGCAGGGCTCAGTAACCACAGCGTTTCCCAAGAGCTTCATGACTTTATCTCTGCCAGGCTGACGTTTTACTAGTCAAAGATCCATCTGCCACACTTGGGAAGCCTTTAGTTTAAATGATGTAAGCTTTGCAGGTGTAGATGAAAGCTGAATTGAATTTGGCCTTCAGTTATGCCTTGTTGTGTGGGATTGACATGACTGATGAGCTGAGAGGGAAAAACATTGGGAAAAAAATGAAATACAATTCAAGTTTCCTTCCAGTCAATTCCTGCACTTGAACTCCTGTTGTCTGTCTCTACAGAAACCAGCTGTAATAGGCTGGGAAGTGCTCTCACGTTGCCTAGGGCATAGCTTTGATCAAACAACTTGCCTCTCACAAAGCTTTCTTCCTGCACCTGATATGGGATCCTGCCTGAGATAATGAATCATGACGCATTTAAAAGAAATT
>NW_009726478.1:18120-19043 GCF_000703405.1 Apaloderma vittatum | reverse complement strand
ACCCTCTTTCTCTAATCCAACCCAGCACCTTGATCCTTACTCCTGTGTGCAGGGCAGCAACGATCCTGCGTGTGGGCTCATGGGCTGAGCACCCCCAAATGTAGGTCACTGCCATCTGAGAGGCAGAATCAGTATTTCAGGGTGCATTGCTCCCTCTAGCTCACGAGTTTAACTGGAGGGGTAGAAAAGCCCAAATTAATTTTTAAACAACCTGACTGGAGGGCAAAAAATCGTCTTAATTAAATCTTGTTTGCTCTTTCTCTGATCCAGCAGGCAGATGGTGCTTCCCTCCTGTACTTTAAAGAGGTTGGCCCAGAGAGGCTTCCAGAGAAAGCAGATCCGAGACTGTCAGAGCTCACTTTCAGACCAGTTTCCACTGCCTGTCTGTCCACAGACCGGACAATTTGAAGATGAAGGGCTACAGGGACATGCTCCTGGCCCTGTCCTTCTGTAGTAAAATAAGAGAGTTGTATTTTTTAGAAGATCTGTGGACTCTTTTTTCCATTTTGTTTGTGCTTCTATTTATTCACTGAGTTCTGAGCACAATTTCTTACACCCCTGGCTGGTTTTCTTGAGAGAAGGTGCTGGGGAAGGTCCCTGGGGCAGGGGACTGTCACACAACGCTGGCAGCACCTAGCTGGCATAGGCGCCCGTGGAGTTAGGAACATGGGGTTAGGAACAGCCTTTAGGTATTGTGCTTTTTAAAAAGATGGTGGCTTTCCTCTCTTCATTTACCTCCACAGAATTGTAATTCCAGGGCGGGGGCAGGGGGAGAATTCAACTGTTAGGAGCTTTGTAATAAAAATGTGAGAATTGGCTTTGCTGAGAAAACAGCTTAGTCTCACCGGGCCCTTGCAGCTCGCTTGTTTGTTCTGTATTGCAAACACAGCTGCCAGCCTGGCTTCCCAAACTGCCACGTCCTC
>NW_009726478.1:14268-18058 GCF_000703405.1 Apaloderma vittatum | reverse complement strand
TTCGGGACAAAGAAGCGAACGCCCCCTGCCGTGGTGGAAACGGCTGGGGAAGGAGGGATACGTGAGTCCCTACCTCAAGCTGAGGAGGTGAGGTTAAAGGCTCGGAGGCTGAAAGGCAGCTGCTCTTCAGAGGAGAGAAAAGCGAGCGGTAAGGCAGAGGAACGGGAGAGCCGGGGCGGAGGGGAACCAGGCAATGCCAGCAAATACTTCCCCTCTGGGGACAGCAGCAACTTGCTTTTGAAGACCAGAAGTGCGTCTTTGAAGTTTGTTTCAAGGTGAGTATGTAAGAGCTCTTGGGGTGTTCTCGTAACAGAGATGCTTGGCAGTAGTTCCAGGGATTGTGCAAGGTCTGCCATGAAGTCAACCAAGAACGAGACTATGGAGCCGCTCCCCAGCTAGAGCAGAGGGGTGGGACTGCCAGCTGGGGACCCACTCCCTCATCAGCTGAAAGGGAGATGTGGAACAGATGGAAAACCACTCCTCCCACTGCAAGGAGACCTCATTTTCCTCCCAGAAGAGCCCGTCCACAAGTCAGGCCAGTGCTGCCCGCCTCTAGCAAATTGATAGAGCCAGGCTGGCTTCAAGCCAAGGGAATGTTCGCCAGCATTGTACAGGTCAAAGACAATTTAAATGCTGCTTTTTTAACCTATTTGTAGAAAATCATTAAATTCCTGTTCTTTATGGGTCACCAGATGCCTTCAGGAAGCTCTTGACACATCCAGCCATGACCACAGGCATGCCTTTCTGGCCTGCTATGGTTTCTCTGCTGGACATCAGCCCTTCCAACATCCCTCTGTCATGTTAGAAGACACTTGTCCCAGCCACCCACTCGAGTCCAGTGATAACGCGTGATGAGTGCCTGGGGCCCAGGGACAGACTGCAAGGGCCACCTAATGCTTTGTGTGAGGCATATACTGACACGAGTACCCACAGCAGCCAGCTCCCCATCACCTTGAGGAGGGGACTCCATCCACAGAGCAGGAGAACAGTCAAACTGGGTGGCTGTTGTGTGCATGAGACACAAAGCGGTGCGTGAAGGCTGTTGGTGGATCGCCAACCAGCTCGCATGCATGTGAAATTACTCTTTATTTCCACTGTAATCAAGATTTTTGAGAGCTATTGTCACGCCTTGTGCAGATGCAGCACCACTGAACGTTGCCAGCACTGAGTTACACCCACGGACACCTTTAGCCGTGTCCCCTGGTGATTATCAAGCATGTCCTGAATGAGATGGCAAGACCGGAATGTTCCTAAATTGCTGGTTGCTGCCGCCTGGGAAATGTGGGGGTAAAGTTTTATGGTGTTTGTACCTTTTTTTGCACGGTCTTCCCCCTGCATCCTGTAGACACTACCTTGATACAGCTGTCAAGGCATGCCATGCCTCTTATATTGCGTAAATAAATGTGGAAAACGTGGTTTTGGAGGCACACTGCCGCACGTGCCACAGCCAGCTGGACCTACGAGTTATGGAATGTGACGAAATGTTTCCCTGCCTGCTCTTACTGAGAGATATTTCAGTACCATTTCCCTGGTGATTTGAAACCTGTTCCTTCATGCTTCAGAACTAGGTGCTACGTGCTGGGGGCAACTTGCACAATCTGTTTCCTATAACAGAGTTCAAACATTTCTGCTACATGAAGAAGAATGGAGCAAGGTTTCCTGTTTGCTAGTGCCACACCTCAGGTATCTTTGCTTAAAAATAGTATTATTTTTACAAAACAACAAATACTGTGCTTTTGCTATCCTTGTGTTTCTGATTTTTGAGCCTTCAGGATATGGCTAATCTAAGTGTTCCTCTTCTCTTTGCAGATTTGAGTGCTCAATACTTTCTTATTAATCTGGAAGGATTTTACTCCTGCATAATTATAGGTGTGCAGGGCTTTATGGAAAACATCGAATCTTTGAAATTCTTGATAAAATTGTAAAACTGGCAAAACTGATGTTTTATAAAGTAAAAAAAAAATCCTTTGTCTTTATATATGTCATTTAACAAAATAAACCAAAACCAATTATTTTTTGTTTCTTTTGTATGTATACATTTGAATTGCGTCAAGTCTGAAAAATTTCAGTCTTCCCAGAAAAGATTTCAGAAGATTTTATTAGTAACTAAAAATGGAGTTGTATCATAGTAACTGCTACCCAAAAATCAATTTATAAAATATGCTGGGTAACAGAAGATAGCTCAGCATGCGACTGATGACAGTAACACAGTTTAAAGTTCAGACTCATTTGAAAGAACATGATCCACAGGTTAAAAGAAACACTGTGAGTAAGAGTTCAGTTAGCAAATATACAGGAAGGCCTGTATAATTAAGGATGCTTAATTGAGCATTCTAGAGAAATATCTGTACTTATGATAAATACTGAATGGTTAATCAGCTAGTGATGAATATTAAGATGTATTAGTACGTAGCTGGATTCTGGGTCTGTGGGTCTTAGGCACAACTCATTGATTATTCTTGTTGCCTCCTAACTCAATCCTGTCTTTCTAATCAAACGGCTGCCCACAGGGCTGCCTGACCAAGGTGAGCCAGGAATTGCCTCCTAAGTCAAAAACAATATTATGTCAATTCCTTTGGTTTTTACTCAACTTCAGACCAAACTTTCTGTGCATCTCGAGAGGGTTTGCCAGGCGAATGAGCTGCTGCACTGAATTTGAGCAATGTCTGAGTAGTTTAGCTTGATTTGAAAGACAGTCCAGACGCTGCATGGACAGGTCCCCATAATGGACAATTACATAAAAAATTTACCCATAGGGCTAGTTACCTGTAATCCTGTTTTTTCGCTACCGTGGCTTGGACTTTGTTATGCGAAGGGTTTGTTTATCACTGTTAAGTATCACTTTGCGTGGCAAAGTACAGGCCACTAGCACCACTCGATTGCTTGTATAACCGAGGAGCACCTTGCACAAGGACACAGAAAGATTGTGGTCTCTCCCGAATATCACTGGGAGGTCTGAGGGTGTCTGGTGGTAAGGAGCATCACAGTTCACTTGGACATATTTTCTGTTTCCATGCCTGCATGTACATCATATATTTCAGCTTGAACTAAAAGGAAAGTGAGGTAGGACTTTGTCCCACAGTTCATCAAGCAGTGAAACGTGGTCACTGTTTCACCAGGTACGTAGGTCAATTCAGAGCACCAAGACTTGTCTTCAGGTCTTCAATCTGAAAACCTTAAGTCTAGCACTGAAAGATACTGGTTTTGAAATCAATCTAAAAATACTCTGTATACAGTCATGGGAATTCTTCATGTCCTGTTCCCACCTACCACCCGAGCTAACCGCTCCATGTGCAGTAGGTTGGATTCACTGCACTTTGCTTTGTCAGCAAGGAGCACAAATAGGAACTGTAACAAGTTCTCAGGCAAATTTCTAGATCAGCACTGTATCAACCTAAATGGGGAATTAGACTGAGCAGGTCTATGCAGAAATAAGTAAAAGGATGATTAAGTATCAACATATATTCCCTATTGTATTTTAGTCCTGTCCCTATAATGATAACCAGCTACCACTTATTTTGGCTTGAGCAACAGCACTGATTTCCAGTCAGGTGAGCTTAGTCTACCAGTGTGCTCTGCTACTGATCATTTCAGTCAATGATTTGCTCTTCACTTTAGTTTTAAACAGCACCATCATTTTAAAACCACCTTGCGTGAAAGTGCACAAGTCCATGGGACCCAATGAGATGCAGCCATAGGTCCTGAAGAAACTGGTGAAAGAAGTTGCTACGCCACTATCCACTTTATTTGGAGAAGTTGTGGCAGTGTGGGGAAGTTCCTGCCGACCCGG
>NW_009726478.1:12986-14237 GCF_000703405.1 Apaloderma vittatum | reverse complement strand
GGGGAAACTGAACCTCTATTTTTAAAAAGGGAAAAAAGGAGGACCTGTGGAACTACAAGCCAGTCAGTCTCACCTCTGTGCCTGGCAAGAGCACAGAGTGGATCCTCCTGTAAACTATGCTAAGGCATATGGAAAACAAGGAGATGACTGGTGACAGCCAACATAGCTTCACTAACAGCAAATCGTGCCTGATCGATTTGGTGGCTTTCTGTGATGGGGCTACAGCACTGGTAGGTAAGGGAAAAGCAGCTGATGTCATCTGTCTGGAAAAGCATCTAAAACCATCCCACATGACATTATTGTCTCTAAATTGGAGAGACATGGACTTGATGGATGGGCCACTCAGTGGATAAGAAATTGTCTGGACAGTCACACTGAAAGAGTCGCGGTCAGTGGGTCAATGTCCGAGCGGAAACCGGTGACAAGTAGTGATCCTCAGGGACTGGCACTGGGACCAGTGCAGTTTAACATCTGTGTCGGTGATATGGACCATGGCATTGAGTGCACCCTCAGCAAGTTTGCCGACAACACCAAGCTGTGTGGTGCAGTTGACACACTGGAGGGAAGGGATTCCATCCAGAAGGACTTGGACAGGCTTGAGAGGTGAGCCCGTGCCAACCTCATGAAGTTCAACAAGGCCAAATGCAAGGTCCTGCACCTAGGTCAGGGAAATCCCAGGCACAAATACAGGCTGGGCGATGAGTGGATTGAGAGCAGCCCTTCGGAGAAGGACTTGGGGGTACTGGTTGACAAGAAGTTCAACACAACTTGGCAACATCCAGAAAGCCAGTCACATCATGGGCTGCATCAAAATAAGTGTGCCCAGAAGCTCGAGGGAGGTGATTCTGCCCCTCTGCTCGGCTTTAGTGAGACCCCACCTGCAGTGCTGTGTTCAGCTCTGGGGCCTCTAAGACAAGAATAACATGGACCTGTTGAAGCAGGTCCAGAGGAGGGTGACAGAGATAAACAGGGGATTGAAGCACCTCCCATATGAAGACAGGCTGAGAGAGTTGGGGTTGTTCAGACTGGAGAAGAGGAGGCTCCAGGGAGAACCTTACAGTAGTTAAAGGGGACCTACAGCAAAGAACAGGGGGCACTTTTTACACGGCCATTAGTGATAGGAGACAGGGTAACGGCTTTAAACTGAAAGAAGGTAGATTGAGATTAGATATCAGGAAGAAATTCTTCACTACTTTCCCAGGGAAGTTGTGGATGCCCCTCCCTGGAAGTGTCCAAAGCCAGGCTGGGCAG
>NW_009726478.1:0-12955 GCF_000703405.1 Apaloderma vittatum | reverse complement strand
TGAGCAACCTGCTCTGGTGGAAGGTGTCCCTGCCCATGGCAGGGAGGTTGGAACCAGGTGAGTGTTAAGGTGCCTTCCAACCCAAACCATTCTATGATTCTATGAATAATCTGAGGTCTTAACTGAAGTATGGCGATGGCTCAAAATCTGCAAGATGGGTACTTTTCCCTCCTCAAACATGAAAAGGATTTATTAGTTGTCTGTTAAAAAAGTTTTACAGTGAATATCTGTATCGGTGTTAATATTGTTCTGATATGTGAGCTTTAATGTTGTTATAAGGAGGGGCCATGGTTAGTTAATCCAAGAGCTATGGAGTGCACTATCATTGCAGGAGGCACAGTATGTCACTGTTAAAGGTTTTAAAACAAGACAGTTTTCTGCACAGGCCTCCCAAACTGTGGGTTTGGAAGCTGTGCTTGGGAAATGGCGTCTCTCAAGCCATTGCTCAAGCCAATGAGAACCAGCTTGTTCAAGGCGTGCCTTATATACGCCCTGTTCTGCTGTATAATTCATGGTAATTATATGCTCGCTGAAAGCACAGAACAAAACCATAACTAGGAACAAATAGACAGTCTGGGGGAAAAAAAATAATCTTTGGTCTGTAACAGTTTTCAAAGCAATGCCATTTATTTGCTCCTGCAAAAGCTACATTTAAAGCACAGCTAGACTCCTGTCTCTTGCCTGCAACCAGCCTCACCCTCGCAGAACTTTCCTGAGACTGGGTATGCTACCAGGGTGTGGGAAAAGAAAGACATTTCCAGGGGCAACCTAACCCTCCCAAACTGGCATTAACACAGCTGTATTTTTTAAGAGGTGGGGGTTTGCTTCTCTGGACTCTGGCAACATCTCCGGTTTGACATGGAGCAGGCAAGTGAAGGAGGCTTGAACAGCTGCCAGGCAGAGCCGAGCTGGGCATGCTCTCTCCTTGTACTGATGTAAAGGGAGCCCAGCACTACTTGGTTTGAGAGGCAGGGTTGGTGAATTATGCTTCCTTTTAAAACAAAACGTCAAAGTGCCAGGCTGGGGAGGGCAGAGCGGCAGGCCCTTGGTGCCAGCAGGGATCTTACCCACTTCAGGGTGCCATGAATGCACAGCCACACATTTTTCTGCTTGCATGAGACCACAGACCTGACCTTTACACAGTTGCCAGTCTCCTACTGCTCCTGGCTGTGTCACAGTGAAGTATAAATTTGCTTTGAATTGCTGCATTTGGCTTTGTTGCTCAGGAGTTTGTTTCCCAAGGAGAAAAAGCATGGACATGTAACTCTCCTAGTTAGAAGTACATAGGCTATTTAATTTTGTGTAGTTGCAATACCATATTTTTAACAATTAGTACGTACTAATTAGTTAATTACACTGTCACTAGTGTAGCTATGAATAGATGTTAAATTCTATTACTGAATGTGGTGACAGAATTAAACCCACGTGAAATGAGATAACACTCCCTCCAGGCTCTCCCACGCTCCCCACAGTTGTTGCTACAGACAAGATGAAAAAACAAAGCCAGCCTTTTCCAAAGTATTTTATATCATGACATCATTTTGAAATTATACCCCTTTAAGAGCCCCGATGACACCCACTGGTGACCTGCAGTAGCAGTGCAGCTGCAGCCACACACGTTGGTGTTTCTTGGACACAGCAGGGGAGGACCGTGTCGCCCCCAGCCCCTTAGGGATGCTCAGCTCTGCACAGCTCCTGAGTTGCTGCAGTATCAGCTCTTGGGAGTCCTTTTGCGTACCTTGTGCGTGTGCTTGCGGAAGGAGCAGTGCATCCTTGGGAATACGGGTACAGCGCACCAGGGTGGTGGTCTCCATGAACCAGCAGCTTATGCACACAGCCACAGGCATAAATCCTACGTATCCATGCTCAGATGAACATGTATCCATGCGTTGTCATGTTTTTACTTCAGGGCTATAGGATCCTGATGTAATGAGGGTGTCTTTCATCCGAGAGCACACATCCATTTTCCAAAGACTGGCAGGAGAAAACCCCTTTGCCTGCTGAGGTCTGTAGGTGGTGCAGATGAGACTCTAGTCCCAAGCCCCTGAGAGCAGAAGCTGTACAGCAGTTGTACTTCTCCACCACAAAGAGGCTGAGACCTGCCCAGTAGGATGGGCAATCACCATGATTACAGACGTCCTGAATCAGTTTTTCTTTTGTCAGCCACCGTGCTGTGTGTCCCATGAAGCTCTAGGAGGAGCTGGGCAGGGTCCTGTCACGCCTCTAGCAGAGGTGAGAACCAGCAGTCCCTGGGCCTTTGCACCTGCACTGGTCACAGTCTGCACACCTGAGGGAGGACAATTAGAGCCCTGCAGTCACATGGCCTTGGAAATACTAATGCACTCCATCTGCTTTTATCACACACAGGGAACTAGGTTGTTTTGTAAGTACCCACACCCTGCCACCCTTATTCAATGCCGTGTGTGTATACTCATATATACATATTCCTACAGACAAACTCTGCTGTCTTTTCTCAGCAAAGGACAGAAATATGTAAAGATAAATCAAGATCCCACCCACTAAAAACCTAAAACAACAAAGCATTCCTGTAAAAAAAATATTGAAAACAAGTCACATGATATTTTAGAAAGGAAAATAATAATTCCAAGTAAGAAATGGTCATAAAATGAGAGGCAACGGCTGCAACGGTGAAGCTAGAGTATGACAGAAACAGCTCCAGTTAACCCAGAGCATTTCTTTTCAGTGGAAGAATGCACTTTGTGAAGACTGTTTGATAGGATAGAAATGTAGAAAGACTATGAAAGGCATAGCTCTACGAGCTAAACTATGTTTTGCAAATCAGAGGATGTGGAAGGAATTTGAATAGCTGAGTTTCCTCATCTTCCAGTTAAAACATGTGTTGCAATGCTGAATAATTTCAAGGAGAAAAGAAATAATTCCATTATTAGAGAAATTTAATCTCGTCACGGTAGCATAGTGTCAATGAAGGTCACTTAGGAAACTCACAAATGTAAATGGAGCAAGGTATTTAAATGACATTTTACTATAGACACCTATATGCAAATGGACCTACATAACCAATGCTACATGTATCTTCAAGTCTAGAGCTATTTAAATAATACATAATGATAGCTGATGCAGAAGCATTCTAAGTTGATTTACCTGTTTCTTGCCCTCTTTTGAAATTTTAATTACATTATGACAGAAAACTCAACGCTGTGAGACAAAGCAGAAGGGTTTGAGGACAAGAAATATGAGCACTAACATGATGTGGATTAATAATCAGAAGAAACCAAAGCCAAAAATAGTGTATTTTAACCATAAATGCTAAAAAAAATAATTAAGGTTACATACGATCTATCTTTATGATAATGAAGGCAACTTTCATGTAGAGAAATATTTTCTTTGAAGATCTCCATCCTGGTGATTTTAATTTAAAAACAAAAACCACAACAAGCAAATGAACAAAAAAGTGTACAGCTTTCACATTTTTAAGAAAAGCTTGAAAATTCAATGTGAGTGTAGAATTAGAAGGCAAATGCAATGAACTCCCCTCTTTTTAAAAGCACAAGCATCTGAAATTTGGTCTTCTGGTTTCTTAAGTCGGTCTTGTAAGTGTTGTTTAATTTCCAATCCAGTGAAAGCAGCGAGGCTTACCTGTGAAGCACATAACTCCACGCAGTGAGTAAGGGTAGTAAAATCTGGCCTGAATGAATCAGACAAATAACCATAATTATGTTAACAAGGTGCCTAAGGCATTACCTTAGTGTGCACAAAACTCTGAGAGATGTTGAGCTCTTGATAAACCAGCTGCTCTTATCGGGAGCTGGGATGCATCTTGATGCTAAGGATTAATTTCTCTGTGGCTGGTATAAACTGTGGGAAAACGCTAAAATCAAGACATCCAGAAGGTCGACGCTTCAGCATCGACAAATAGCACTTAGCACTAGGTGGTGCTCTTTTCTCTGTTAATATTCCATGGTTGAGAAAGGAATTGGGCTTTTTTTCATGACACTGTGCCCCATCTGTTACAGTAGGACTTCACTCAAAGAACATAAAACTCAAAATCAAAATCTTAAAGCAAACCAGAATGCTTTGCTGTGTTGATCAGTCACCACCCATAAGTGCAGAGATTTATATCACGTCATGCAGTCTGCTCCTGTGAACACTCACTGCCATTGCTACTGGTTCTTTTTTTCCAGTGCTATTTGCAGTGTCCCAGTGGTGAGGGACTTCTTACTTCCCTAAAGAGATTCTCTTGGATCAGTGTCATGAAATTTATTCCTAAGATCCTCTACGTTCCCTTTGCCTGTGTATTCTTCTCCTGAAACAGTCTGTGTTCCACCCTAAGTCATTCTTCATTCATTACCTCCAAAGCCACTCTGTGGCTGTTATTTAGCCAGGGGCACATATATACATAAGCAGTTATTTTAAGTCTTTTCCCTTGTATCAGTCACTATAGGTCTTCCTCATTCCTGTTATTTTTCTCTAAACAGTCTCAAATTCATCAATCCTTTTATTAGCAGAGCCTTACAAGAATCCTTGTGAAGATCTGTATCTTCCACGCAAGGCTAGACAATGAGACAATAACTTTAATAGTTACAGAAAGATCTAGAAAAATCTCCTAATACAGAATAACTCAGCAATAACAAGGGCAAATGAAATCCAGACACAAAGACTGAGGAGAAAAAACATTTTTCATTTTGTGAGGGGAAAAAAAAATACAATCACTATTACCATAGAGGAAAAAGTTGTTAGATGGCAGATTACAAATGTCAGCTCAGTGACTGTCAAGCAAACACAATTTCAGGATTTACTCGCAAAAGGACTGGGAAAAACAACTAACATCCTTGTGCTAGGGTAAGAATCCATGGTGCTGCCTAATCTTGAGTGCAGCTTCCAGTCTGATCTCAGGCACGAGGTAACAGAGCTGGAAGACATCCAGGAAAGGGCAGTAGAAGTGCTCAGAACTGGTTTGAGGAGAAATTAAACGGAGTTAGAGCCTTCAGCTGGAAAAAGAGACAGCTGCAAAGTCATGGCTAGTTTGCTGTTCGCTCTTCCTTTCAGTGTCACCCTTGAAATTAAGGAATATCTGTTTTCATGCACTTTTCAGAGAGTGAGCCCCTTTGGTGCTATACCAACCAAACAATAATTAAATTCAAACTGTATTAACGGAATCTTCTGCCTTCCTCCACCTTTATTCTCCTGAGCCTCAGTGAATGGTTTGTTAAAGCTATTTCTTTTTTGTTCTTTCTAACTTCCTTCTAAATCTGTCATGATGGTTGCTGGTCCTGTTGGTGAGACCAGCACCACTTAGGACTTAAACCACTGGAGCATTGAGAAACACCCTGCTGGGACAGTCCAACAGCCACAGATGCTATTGCTGCTATTGCTATTGCCCATGCCTGTGATGGCATGGTGGTAGCTGCATGGGTGCTGGCCATCTGCCCTGATCAGGCCATGGGTTTTGAAAGCCTCAGCAGACCCCACAAGCCCCATCCAGGCTCCCAGCACAACGGTACCTGAGACAGGATAGGCAGAACCAGATAGCAAAGCCTGAAGAGCGACAACAGGAGATGCTGCTTGTGGACAGCACATGTACCTGGACTCCTCTGGTCTAGTTTCCTACGATGACAGTCACTGAAAGAGCCTGTTCATTTTATTATCTGTTAATAGAGGCATTGTTCACAAATCTTGTCTAATCCTTTTTTACACCTGCTAATAGCCTGCTTCCCCAACCTCCTGTGGCAACAAATTCTGGAAGTTCATTACTCACTGTGCAAAGAAATGCTCTTTCATTTCAGGAGCAAACTGCATCTACACTTGCTGTCTGTGAATGCAAATTTAAATCAGATTCAGCCTGTCACTGCTCTGAGTATTATACGCAATGTGTTGCATGAAAGTGACTTCAATTAAACATTAAGAAAAACAACACTCAGTTTGTCAATTGTTCCAGAAGGTGAGGAACGGTTGTTTAGTCATGGCTGCTACCTGAATAAGTGAATGCCTCTTCTCCAGCTACATGTTGCCTAGCACAGACCTGGAAGCACATGTTTTCTCGTGGGAAGGGGAGGCGAGGCCCACAGCCTGCCACAGAGCTTGTCACAGCGGCCCTGGCTGCTGCTGCCATGGTCCAGCACGCGGTCCGGCAGTGGTCCTTCTGCAAATCCTGTTTGGGAGCTCCTGCCTCTCACATCTCCCAGCTTGTTACATCACCATTTCTACTACCCTTTTGTTTTTCATGAGTCTGTGTGACAGTGCCAAGTCAGGCTGCACATACATAGAGAATAAAGCAACTTGTGCCATGCTTAACCTACAGCTGTCATCCCTTAATTTATAAATTCCATGATGCTATCAAAATAAAGGCTCTCAGTTATGTCTTGCAAGACCTATTCTTTACCTGCCCAACCCTCTGTTATGCAGGTGACTCTCCACCCACTCGCTCTTCCCCAAGCTCCTGTGCTGCCTGTGGCTTGTGGTCTCAGAATTGTTTAGGTAATTAGTCATGTCTTCACCCACCTTCCATCCTTATTTTTTTTGTTATTGCTATTTATTGTTTTTATTGCGGCAATGCCTAAGGACCCCAATTAGGAAATACGACTTCATCATAAAAAACTGCACAACAAGCTCTAACCCAAAGAACTCACCATCTGAGGTTTAGACACACTGTGGCTCTTGAATATGTGGACCAGTGGGAGGAAGCCTGGGAGAACAACACGGGAGGACAAGGTGTTTACAGAGAGTAATCTCTACTAACAGTCATTAGCAGGCTTTGCAGGGAAACGGAAAATTTCCTGCCCTCACTGGAACTCACTTCATCTGGGTATTTTACTGGAGATGGAGACCTTAAAATTTATTTCATTTGGAGTGTGCTAAAGTTTTGATTCTTGTTGTTTAAGTATGTAAACTCATTTTTTTTAATCTTATCTAGGGCAGATTGGCAAGGCTGCCCAGAGGAGGCTGCCCTGCGACTGCTAATGCTATACTCATCATACACATACAGGACTCTCATCATTCAATATCTTCGACAAGGCTGAACCAAAAATTGAAAGCATGGTAGTGATAGGGGAAGGGGGAAGGAGAGAGGAAGGATGAGGATACTATTGGGAAGGACATTATGAAAAATCCATCAGATTGGGTAACTGTATCCTAAAGGCAAAACTTGTGTTGTGCAACTGCGACACATTCAAGTCTGAACAGCTGGTTCTGGTGAGAGACAGCAGAAATTAATTTCCCGTGCAGCTTTTGTATTAATAATTCATCTCATTCAGGTGTGGTCTTACAGTGTTTGCACAGGCACAGGAATCAGCCCTAATGCTGGTTCTGACAACAATTTCTTCCATTGGTATCTGTGATTCTCATGTCCTTGCCTCAATCTCCCTGTATGAGAAAAGGGAAGAGCCGCCCTTGCTTTGGTTGAGGACTGTAAAACAGTTGGCCTACTACTCTGTTCGATTCAGAGTAGTAGGAACAGTCTTTTGCAATAGCGTTAAGAAAGTGTAACATTCAGTTGTCCTGATCTAGTAACATTTTGGGTTTGTTTCAAGGTGTTAGTGAATCAGGCTCAAGGAACAGGCTCGTAAGTGCAAACCTCTGACTCATGGGACAGAGTCCCTTGCAGAAAACTGCAGGACCTAGCTACACCTCAGGAGATACTTAATAACCCAAAGCCACTAGACTTGAGTTATTTTCTTTCTCATACTGTGCAAGATTTGAGCAGTGTTATCGTAAATGTTTAAATTACATTATTGTAAAGGCTACTTTCTGATCTTTTCTTCCCGCCATCTCCATTATTTATATTCTTCCTGTAATACTTGAAGGGATTTCCATTTGCCAGGGTGAATCTGCAAGAGTTTACTGCAAAAGCAGCTTTCAGTTAACCAACAAATTCTTAAAACATGGTGACCTGCAAGGCATGTTCATCCACCCTTAGTGTATAATCCACTGATCTGAATCCCTAGTCTGTTAATATCATGTATAGGAGGTTTTCCCCAGAGATGTGCTTTAGCCCTGTTCTGCTTCTCATGTTTTATTCTAGTCTAGCAGTGATGGTTTACCGGAGATCTAATGTATATGTCTACTACACAGGATATAACACTATTTATTTATATCAAAATATTTATCCGGATATAATCATGTTAGTGTAGACAGCAGTTATAGCAGTACAAACTACAGCAGTCCTTAGGCCCAGAAGAAAAATAAACAAGTGATGGGTATAAGCACATTTTTGTCATGTAACACAAAGACTCCGAGCTGCTAGGAGCCGAGGAAAACTGTTCTGCTTTGTTGACAGCGTGTAGTTAACACAGTACATTTTTTGGTGTGTAAAAAGCATTGGTACACACAGAAATTCTTTCTTCATCAAGTATAGTGGTGTAGCTAGCAGCAATATCCCCACTGAATCTTCTGCTCAGCTCCAGATATGTCCCCTTAATCACAGTTCTTTCTATTATACTTTCTCCTTTACAGTTGATTCATTTTCTGGAAGGTGGATAGGAAAAACCCATCTCCTTTCTTCTCGCTTCAGAGTTGCCTGATGCTGCTTTTCCTCTTGTGCTGACCAGCGCCAGAAAAAGCCCTGCAGAGCCATTGCTTGGCTTTGACTCCAGAGATCCCTCCTCCTTCTCCACCTCGTCCTTTCTGGTTCTTCTCTCCACAGTCATCTGTACTAAACCAGTCTGTTTCCTTTCCTTATCTGGTGTTATTCTGTTTATATAAACATCACCTTGCACTCCTTTCTTCCTTCTTAACTTTGAAATTATCTTCCCCCATACCGTCATGAGCCAAGTGATAATTTCCATCAGCAGCCTGCTGTCTTTTCCAGTTATTGGAAGCAAAACCTCCTCTGTTGTACTTTATAGCCTGCCAGTTCAGAGTGGCTTAACACTTTTCTTTCCTCATTGTTATTTAATCAAAAGTCTCAGTGAGAGATGGGAAGAATATGGAAAGCATTTGGAATGTCTTTTATAAGCTTGACTGCTTTCCAAGACCTGCAGTTTGAAATGAGAAGCCAGGCAGAGAGAAAAACCTACTTCTAGAAAGTCCTTAAAAATCAAGATGTGACAGTTTTTAGAAGTTTAGCTTTGTCTCTAGCAAAGATCTTTCAAAAGATGACTTTGGAAAAGCCTGAGGCTCATGCAAGCCCAAGGCATCGTACAGAAAATGCAAACAGAAGTTTCACTTTGCCAAGACAAAAACCCTGAAGCACTGCATACATTAATGCTGAAGAGTTAAGTGTCTGTTAGACAAAATGAAGTGATTATTGCTGATGAGGGAATGTTGCTGACTTAATTTCCATCAGCAACAGGTAATGAAACTCAGTTCGATAGGAGTTCAGTTACCCTTCCTGTGTCAGAAGATACTGGAACACACCGTTACTGGTTCACACAGTTCATAGTTATGACAGATGTGGACAAGGGAAAAGCTATAGAGAAAAATCTGTGATCACTTAAGTGAGCCAAAATCTTTACATTTTTCAAACTATCATATGAATGGATATGATAAAAAAATTGCTCATTAGAATTCAGATATTATCATACTTGGATATACATTTAGGCTTCGTGGTAGTGTCATTCCAAAATCACTGAATAAATTGTGGCTTGTATGTGGCTAAAAAGAGTTTATTTAACATATACATTCTAGGAAACAACAGCCACTGATGAGATGATATACTAGCTGTTCATTTTGTGTGTGTGAAGTTGATAAAATAACGTGAACTATGCAGATTCTGAGATTAATGACCTTCACAGCAAGACATCAATACTGTTCTCGCATAGTGCTTGAACGTTTCCTGTTCCACTGTCTGTACCTGAAAGACTATCTGCCTTCTGTAACGGTGGGCCGAGTGCTTGACAAAACCTACTGACTTTGCTTGAAGCCTTCTGTCAGTCATGGTGCAATTAGTCTAATTGACACAGATTAATCAGAAATTAGTGACTTCCTATATTATTGCCTGTCTTAGTAAAATCACTCGGCAGAAGAAGAACTAAAGAACATTGCAACTGTATAATGCATGTCAGGCTGTTACCTGATAAGGTTTTTTACAGTGAAATCTTAAATAAAAGATGATTATCAAACCATTACGGGATAGACCCTCATGGTTATGAATTGTCTCAATGTCAGTATCTTCTACCACTGTTCTGTTATCTCCATCAAAAGAATCTCTTCTCTGAATTAAATGATATTTTCAGCAGGTCGAAGAAATAGGCACCCTTAGCATGGCCCAGACTAACAAGCTGAACCTTTGATGAAATTAGCTTATTTAGCGCTGGCAAATTATCACAGCTAAAAAATTTGAAGTGAGGGCTCTAATATTTTAAGTGGTCTATTTTAATCAGATCATTTCAAAACCAACTGGTACAACTTGTCTCCAAACATTCATAGGTAAAAATGCAGGACTTGGGCTCCAAAGTGGAGTGCTCTTGGCTCATGCAGGTTGTGTACAGTGCGGTGATTTTAGGCAGCTTCTGATGCTTAAAGGAACTCTGCGGGAAACTTCACCACCTGTGCAGGGTGTTTATGTGCATGTGTGCATGTCAGTAGGAGCCCTCACCCTTCCAAACACAGATCTTTGTGGATAAAGCTCACAGTGCTGAGTCATATGGCAGGACAAGTTGGGAAAAAACAAAATAAACCAGTTTATTTTAACAAAAGGAGTGTATGCTTTCTGAAAGTGAGAAACACAGAGAAAAATCTGCCATTGAAGAAATAAGACCTATGTCTTTTTCCTGTTTTACATCTGAATGGTCACAAATCAGGTGATTTGCATGAAACATGGCAAGAAGCTAAACATAACTTGCTATAACAGTTTCAGAGGTGTCTGGCATTGGAGTGAAATATTTAAGATGGAAAATATGTGTGTAATCCCGCAGGGGTGAAACAACCATTAATTGGAAGAGAATAGTTTTGCTACAGTAAATTTATGACTTCACATTTAATCCCAATGTGTTTAACGGATCTCTGTCAATAAGGCCTGGAACCTGTGCAGATCAACCCTTCCGTATATGTAACGTTAAGCTCAGGAGGACTTCTTCCAGACTTTTAAATCTGCTAACTTCATTTCCCATGTGGAAGAGAGAGAGACGGATGTGGTCAGGCTGAGGTGAGTGTCTGAGGGCCCACGAGGGCCAGAAAAGAAACAGCCCTGGCAAGGTCTCGAGTATGAGCCAGGGTCTCCCTGGCGAGATCTAGAGTGTGATCCTGGGTCTGAGCAGCTAGGACTGAGAAAGCCATGGGCTGCTTCTCCCCACTGGGTTTTTAGTACAGCTCGGGCAGTTAACTGGAGGCACTGACTTAGCAGGATTTCATACACATGCTCAGTGATATGTGGATGAGTTTTGCTGTGCTGGGGACTACCCAGCAAAAGATGCTGCATGAAACAAATGCAGACGGAGAGTGCCAAGGTACAAATCTGGAGTGTGTTTTTGTTGCATTAACCTTGTAGCTGCGTCAGCTGAAAAAATGCATTGGATACTTTTGGATAAGAGAGTTACTAAAACTATTACAGTGAAAACATATCCAGCCTTGCCTTCTCTGTAGCTTAAGTTTTATTGTGAGCTGATTTGTAAATAAATCCAGTTTAAACAAATAATGACAAACTAATTATGTCATAAGATTCCACTCACTGTGGATGGGCTGTAAGTATTTTTAAATAGCTCACTACAATACAGGCAGATGTACAACACAGTCATGAGCATTTATTCTCCACGAGCTGGAAACGCTCTGAACTAGGAGCCTTCTATCACTTTACTGTTGAGGCTATTTCCTATGAATGCCATCACAATTCACCTGTAGGAGCTTTTTTTTTTTTATCTGCTATCTTGCCTATTCTATAATATATTGAGGGCAATCTTTTTAGCAAGGCCTGTTGCAATAGGACATGTGTTAATGGTTTTAAACTAAAAGAGGGTAGATTTAGATTAGATATAAGGAAGACATTTTTTACATTGATGGTGATGACATATTGGAACAGGTTGCCCAGAGAGCTAGTAAAAGCCCCATCCCTGGAAACATTCAAGGTTAGGTTGGACAGGACTCTGAGCAACTTGATCTAGTTAAAGACGTGCCTGCTTACTTCATGGGGGTTGGACTGGGTGACCTCCAAAGGCCCCATTCTATGATTCAATGATATTGCAAAAAACCGAGAAGCTAAACATCTGGCCTATGGCACTAAACAGAGAATAGTGAGCTGGGAAGCCTAAAGAAACGTGAGCTTTGCTTTGCTTGTACCAGATTCCCTCCGTGACTTCAGACTGAATTATCTGTACATCAGTTTTTCTGCCTTTCAGATAAATATTATCCCAGAGCAATATATACCTGAGAGCAAATTATACCTGAGCAATATCCTGTGTAGCTTAAGTCCCCCACACTTTCAAATGCTGTCAGAGTTTTGTGTGGCAGTGCTGTGTAATTCAGACGAAAGCAGAAGACCACTTCCTTCCATAGAGTAACTTCCAGGTGGGCCATTTATCAGCACCAACTAAACGAGTACACAAAAGCAGAAAAGATAGGGAAAATTACTGCGAGAAACACACAAGATGACAACAATACAGTGGATTTCTTGTGAGAAGCAGGGACACTTGAGAGTCTGGGCCGTGGTGAGAGACCTCACCCGCTCATCTCTCACACAGGCTGGGGCCTGGGTGTGAGCAACCTTCCCTATCAGAAGAAAAACAGCTTGAACTGCAAGGTTTTTAGCATATCATTACAAATTCAACCCCAGGCCTATTCTGATGGAAAATCTTCCTAAGGAACGTGAATTGTTTTGGGCAAAATAACCGAGCTTGTTTCCTGGCAGGGATACCATCTGCATCAAAAATTTATGTCATCCACCCCCTCAGTTTCCAACAACAAAAAAACCCCACGCCAAAACCAAACACGGGCATTTCATTAGCGAAGTGAGAACAGCGATGCCTGGCTGGAGCACCCAGGCCACGTGAATCTACCGAGCACAGCCGGAAAAATGGGAGAGCCGGGGGCTGCTGCAGGCCTGAGC
>NW_009726477.1:37292-75269 GCF_000703405.1 Apaloderma vittatum | reverse complement strand
TCACTCGCAAGATGAAGCTCCACGCATTCTATTGAACATAGAGGGCAACACCCCCTCCTCGTCTGCCCTGCCTGTCCTTCCTGAAGAGTTTATACACTTCTAAGACAACACACCAGTCATAGGAGTCATTCCACCATGTCTCCGTGATGCCAATCATATCGTAGTGCTGCAGGCACACGAGCATCTCCAGTTCCTCTTGTTTATTGCCCATGCTGCAAAACACTACTGAAAGTCTTTACAGTCTCCCTTCAGGTATTTGCAGACATTGATGAGATCCCCCCTGATCCTTCTCTTCCCTTGATCCAACAGTCCCAGCTCTCTAAAGCTTCACAGGAGAGATGCTCCTGTCCAGCCCCTTCGCCCTTGTTTGTGGCCCTTTGCTGGACTATCCCCAGCATGTCCATGACTTTCTTGTACTGGTGATCCCAGAACTGGACACAATACTCCAGGTGTGGCCTCACCAGTGCTCAGTAGAGCAGAAGGATCACCTTCTTCTACCTGTGGGCAATCCTTTGTCAAATGCATCCCAGGACACCATTTGCCATCTTTGCTGTAAGAATACACTGCTGAATCATGTTTAATGTAGTGTCCAACAGGACCCTTAAATCCTTATCTGCAAAGCTGCTTACCAGATGGCTGGCCCTCAAAATATATTCGTGTATAGTGTTCCTTCCCAGTTGAAGGAGTTTGCATTTCCTGTTGTTGAACTACTTGAGGTTCCTGTCAACACATTTCTCCAGCCTCTGGATGGCAGAAAAATGCTCTGGCCTATTAGCCACTCCTCCCAGTTTTGTATCATGAGCAAATTTGCTGAGCGTACACTCTATCTCATCATCCAGACTGTTAATGTTCAGTAGGACAGAACCTAGTATTGATTGTTGGTTTGCACTGTTGGCCTCCAAGTAGACTTCATACCACCGATCTCCACTGCCTACACACAGACTTTCAGCCAGTTTTCTAATTGGTTCACTCTCTGCTCATCTAACCCACACAGACACAGCATCTCTATGAGAATCATCGAATCACAGAATGGTTTGGGTAGGAAGGGAACTTAAAGTACGTCTTGTTCCAGAACTCCCTGCAAGGCACATCTTGCCTTGAACACTTCGCGGGAGAGGCATCGACAATTTCTCTGGGCAACCCATGCCAGTGTCTCATTACCTTCACACTAAAGATTTTTTTCCTGATATATGTAATTCAAATATACTCCCTTGCAGTTTGAAACTCTTACCCTTCATCCTACCACTATACTCCCTGATAAAGAGTCTCTCCCCACCTTTCCTGTAGGCCCCCTTTAGGTACTTGAAAGTCACTATAAGGTCTCCCTGGAGCTTCTCCTCTCCAGGCTGAACAGCTCAAACTCACTCAGCCTGTACATATAGCAGAGGTGTTTCAGCCTCTGATCATCTCTATGGCCCTCCCTTAGATTTGCTCCAACAAGTTCATGTCTATTTTATGTTGGAGCCCCCACAGCTGAATGCAGTACTGCAGATGGGGTCTCATCAGAGCAGAGTAGAGGGGCAGAATCACCTTCCTTGATCTGCTGCTCACACTTCTTTTAATGCAGCCCAGGATGCATTTGGCCTTCTGGGCTGTGAGCACACATTTCTTGCACATATTCAGGTTTTCATCCACCAACTTCCCCAAGTCCTTCTCTGCAGGGCTGCTCTCAATCCACTCGTCCCTCAGCCTGCATTTGTGCTTGGGATTGCCCCAGCCCAGGTGCAGGACCTTGTACTTGGCCTTGTTGAACTTCATGAGGTTTGCACAGGCCCACCTCTCAAGCCTGTCCAGGTCTCTGCAGCCATGCCTCTGGATGGTGTCTCTTCCCTCCTGCATGTCGACCGTACCACACAACTTGGTGTCATCAGTAAACTTGCTGAGGGTACACTCAATCTTACTGTCCATGTGGCTGACAAGGATGCTAAACAGCATCAGTCTTACGGGAGTCTTATGAATCTTATGAGAATCTTGTAGGAGACAGTGTCCGTACCTTTATTCTTTAAAAATAATTATAAGACCTCCCCTATTGGTTATATTTAAGTAACTACCTATTCCTATATGAAACATTTATTTCTTGCAGTTTGGAACACAATAGCTTTTATTTACAAAGTGCAACCTTCCCTCCCTTTCCATACTGGGATTCCAAAAAAGAAAAATAAATTAATTTTGTATTTACTGTTCATGTGGTTAATTTGATGGCTCACAGTGATTTTGCTTTTCTTCTCTCTTACCTCATTGTTCAGGCTTAGGGCTGGGCTAGCCACTGAACTCTGACAGATACTCTCTAACTCCCTCTTCCTCCCCAAATGGGAAGGCAAAGGGAATCCGACAGAGAGACTTACAGATTGGAAAAGAAATTTTAAACAGCTTTAATGAAACAATAATGGAAATAATAAGGAATAATAAAAATAGTGAAGTATATATACAAATATACATAAAACTGACACCGAAACTGACTTCCCACCCCGACAGCAATCACCACAGATGCTGCGGAGCAGGCATCTCTGGGGAAATCCGTGGATCAGAAACAGAGGGGAACTGGATATGGAAGCTGGATTCAGGAACCCAGGATCAAGATCAAAGGCAGAAGATCAGATCATATAATCACAGAATCATAGAATGGCCTAGCCTGGAAGGGACCTTAGAGATCATCTAGTCCAACCTCCCTGTCATGGGCAGGGATGCCTCTCAACTAGATCAGGCTACTCATGGGTCTGTCCAACTTGGCCTTGAACACCTCCCGGGAGGGGGCAGCCACAACATCTCTGGGCAACTTATTCCAAAGTCTTGCACCCTTGTCTCAGAAGAGCAGAGTAAAGGGCAAGAATCACCTCTCTTGATCTGCTGACCACGCTTCTCTTGATACATCTCAGGACACGGTTGGCCTTCTGGGCTGCGTGAGCACACTGCTGGCTCATGTTGAGCTTCTCGTCTATCAACACTCCTAAATTCTTCTCTTCAGGGCTACTCTCAACCCACTCTGTGCAGTTTGTATCTGTGCATGGGATTACCCCAGCCCAGGTGCAGGACTTTGCATTTTGACCTGTTGAAGCTCATGCAGTTTACACTGGCCCATTTCTCAAGCCTGTCAAGGTCCCTCTGGATGGCATCTCTTCCCTCAGGTGAGTCCACGGCACCACACAGCTTGGTGTCATCTACAAGCTTGCTGAGGGTGCACTCGATGTCACCGTCCAAGTCTCTGACAAAGATGTTGATCAGCACTGGACCCAGAATAGACCCCTGATGAACCCGCCGCTTGTCACTGGTCTCCATGTGGACCTTGAGCCATTGACCACAACTCTTTGAGCGCAACCATCCAGCCAGTTCTTTATCCACCGAGTGGTCCATCCATCAAATCCATGTCTCTCCATTTTAGAGACAAGGATGTCATGTGGGACAGTGTCAAACGCTTTGCACAAGTCTAGGAAAATGACATCTGTTGCTTTTCCCATGTCAACCAGCGCTGTAGCTTTGTCGTAGAAGACCACTAAATTAGTCAGGTACGACTTGTCCCTAGTGAAGCCATGCTGGCTGTCACCAACCACTTGATTGTTTTTTATGTACAGATGGAGTCCTCCTCTGATGTCAGCCATGGAAGAAGGCCTAACTCCTGTGATCCCTCGGTTTTATGCTGAAATTGATGTATTTGGAATGGAATACTCTTGTTGGTCACTTGTCCTTTCTGTTTCTCCCTGGAAGTGCAACCTTTTACTTCCTTGTGACCCCTCTTACTACCTGGCACCCCCAGCGTGGCACACAAGAGCCAGCAGTGACCTTGGGCACTACAGGAATAAGTATAAGCAAGAGTCTTTTGACATTCCAGTCTCAGGCAGTAGCTGTAAACATCAGGTGTTATCACTGCTAGGAGCAGACATTGTTCGCAAATACATGCTGCTATCTTCAGAAAATGCACCATCTTAGAAGAGACTGAACTGAGAAGTAAAAATCACTGAACAGAATTGGTTCTGTTTAACTTAAGTCAGCACACTCATTCATATGAATACACTACAGCTCAGGATGCTTAAAGCATACATCTGTTTTTACTAAACCTAGTTATTAAAAATGATAGTTGGACTAAATCTAAAAATTACTTTTAAATATTAATTTTTGGGTCCTGTTTCACACCTGGGCTCTCAGGATGCTTTTACTTTCTTTCTTTCTTTCTAGGTATCATTGACAGCTCTCTACACAAAATACACACAATGTCAATTGGTTTGGGGAAATTTAAAGCTTAGATGAAGACCACCAAGTTGAATACCTACCTACTCTCATGTACTCTGAGCTGGCTGGGAAAAGGACATTGAAAGGCAGAGGTTATCTGTTACAGAAACAGATCTGTTTGTCTATAGTTTATTTTAAGGATTTTGAAATCTACAGGTCTTCCAAATGACTTCAGCTGTTTCTAGATGGTAATATAAGTGTTACAGACAGAACGACTGGTTTTATTTATAGATTGCCTGAAGCCTAGGCTCATTTCTTTTAGATGGCAGCCCTGCAGTTTCTTCCATGCTTCAGTAATTTCAAGACTAAAGTTATATTGGTACAGTAAAAAAGTGCTGCATCTTTTTGGTACTAGACATAGTGTATCATTTGTTAAGTAGTGCTTTTCTTTATGAAAGCATGTTAAGTGTGTGCCCTATGATATGTGTTAGCTGTTATCGGAGCTGTCAGATTGGTATTATGATTTGGGTCTAGATCTATAACAGGTAGAAACCCACACATATAAGAGTCTTACCTGCCTTTCACTCCCTGCTGCGTAATTCTGTTCTACAATCCTGAGATGAGACAAGGTTGACCTTAACTTCAGTATGTATAAGAAAAAGGAGCTGGCATATTTTCACTACCATTTCACTGTCTCTGGTGCTATTCCTTGTCCTGGTTCATAACATCTGGAATCTGTTATTTTTCTTCAAGGCATACCATAAAATCAATCATATTTTTCTATGCTCACAAAAGCATAGCAGTTAGTTAAAGCTTGACAGCAATACTCCATAGACATTATGTGAAGAACAATTATTTTTGTTATACTTCTTTGTTGTTAGGATCCTTGATGTGACTGAGGCTAGCTAAAATGCCACTGTAGCCAGAATGCTAGATGCATGTTTTTCATTATAGGGTTGAAATACTGAGATAAACAAATATACAGATAAAGAAATCAGCATGGAGACACTTTCCAGGGACTGTGAAAAATAATAAACTACCAATTCAACATTTATAGAACAATTTAGGCTTTATTTCTGGCTTCATAATGACTAATTGCTTAATTCAATCCTTTTTGCTGCTCCAATAATTTCCCTGATTTTATTGTAAATTCAACATTAACATACCGTATCTATAATAACTTTACAGTTTTATTTAAGGTTTTTTCTTCTAAATTTACTATATCTGATATATTGGCTAGAATGAGTAGAAATGGATTTCCGTTTTCATTACTTTTTTTGTGAAGTATTTTGCAGGAACAAAACACCCATTTTTTAAGACAGAGCTTAGTTTGATTATTTAAATAATCAGCTGTGAAATTAGTGCACTTTATTAATCTACTATCTTGATTAACTTCTCTTTAGAGGCCCAGTAAAACCCAACTTAATGCAACTCATTTAAACTATGTATCAAAATATGTTTCTGTAATTAAAGTGAAGGCAAAAAACCCTGTCTTCATGCATACCTCCAGTTCACTCTAACTTGGATCCAATGAGCACTGTGTTGGGCAATAAACTGCAGCTCAAATACAGAATAGATATGTTCTCAGCATTATGAGATACTTCCGTTATGGTGGTATCTTGGATCTTTAGGCAAAATCACAGCACAGTTGACTTAAAATAATATTGCAAATATTATTATAAATATTATTATTATAAATTAATATTAAAATATGGTAAAATTCACAATTTTAAGAAAGAGTTAAAAAGTTTTTATATTTTAGAAACTAAGCAAATGTATGAGACTGGCAATTACATAATACGGCCCCTTTTATTTTTTGGCTTACATGTTGCAGTCTGTAGCCATATAAAACTGCCATCGTTTTCGAATAAGGACTTTGTTGAATTAAAACTATCATCACTGTAATCCTTCAGGCTGAATCAACTTGTTGCTTTCCGCTTCTAGAGAGTACTCAGTATCAAAGAGTGTTTTCCTGTAGAAATTCACTAGACTGCAAGTAAGTTACGATTTTACAGTATTAGAAAAAACATCAAGAAAAGCATGAGTACCTTGTGCGTACCAGTGTGTGAGAGGTCAACTTAAATATGGAAAGTTTCATTCTCTTCTGATGTCTCACATCACGCAGACACACCTCACAATTACATTAGGAGACTCTCCCCTTTCTGGGTACTTGCAACAGAAAGAGATGTTAACTACAAACGTTAATGAACACAAATATTCAGGAAGCTTTGACATTTTTCAAGTAATGACTTGGGCAGAAATATTTATCTTCAGGGTTCAGGTCGCAGCAAAACACCACCATTATATGTCACCAAATAATTGTGACGAGAGGCAATAATTGTTGAAGGTAGGAGGTAAAGTTTGACTAGGAGTATATTTGAAAAGCCTCAAGGCATTTTTCGTATTTTCATTCATTTCAGGGCACAGTGCAAGGTAAAGATGACCTATAAATTATAAATGAGATATTTTTGAAAAGTCACTAGTGAAATTCTTGCCTTAATAGAGTCACTGGGATTTGGTTTTATAATTTTTATGAGCCTTTCTTTGCTCAGGGTTTCCTGATATAAACAAAAAAACTCTGAAAATGGTATCTTTTCGAGAATTTTGGGAAAAGATTCAACAATCAAGCTCATAATCAGATGCTAAACTTTATCCTTATCAGTGGAGATACACCCTTCATAATACATATCACCCAATAATAATGATGATGAAGTATTAGCTTTGTTTGCCTGCTGCTTCAGGGCTGACTGCATAAATTCGGTGATGCCAGAAGACAGACTCACACATCCGCCCCTTTCTCCATTGTTTGTGCACTCTACATACTTCAGTCATATCAAAAAGATAGATATGCATTTCACATTTTAGTTTCTGCCTGCTATTCACACACATTTTCTCCAAGGCCCCATACTGCATATTCTCCTATTGTTTTATTGGATTTATAATGTTGTTTTTATTTGTTTTCTATTACAGCACAGATAATAAAAATGCATTGCATGACACTGGGCATAAATAAAGAGTACAAACACTGAATGGGAATACAGAGTGTTGCTTTTTTTGCCTCACAAGAAGAAACGGTTGATGGAAAATATGATCTATAAACACTCATGAGACAGTGAATAAACAGCAATTGCCATTAGGGTTCAATGCTGGATATTGATAGTTCTTTCAGGCTCTGCTTCTTCATGAAATCAGTGAATGAAATTCATTAAGTACTTTCAGGTTCTGCTGTTTGCTGCTGCTATCAAATCAAAATCCAAGCTCCAGTAACTCTCCTATCATGTCTGGGGATAGAGAGTCTTCTCCTTCCACTGAAGTTATTAAAATTCTGTATGCAAAGTAAGAATTGCCTTTATCATAAGACACACTAAACACAGACAGATATCTGGAATCACATCCACCTCTAGGCACCTAACTCTCATCCTTTGAGATCCAGAGACTGGGTACATCACCCTTTAAGAAACGAAGCAAAGCTGACTCCTAAGAGGTGAAAAACAGTCTGCAGCACCATTCCTTTTAGAAGTGCCTGGCAGCTGTATCATTCAAGTAGCAGGCTGGAAATCTGATGTCAATTTAATTCTCACGCTGAGCAGTTTCAAATACCATGTCTTCCTGGTTCAAACTTATGCAAGAAGCTCAGAGCTGAAATATCTTTCCCCTTGAACTTTTTCATGGAAATTATTTTTGACTGTGAATGCTGTAGTGAGCAGGCTACTGTGTAAGAGGCAAACAGCATCTATGGTGATACTTCTTTCTTTAAAAAGGAAGCACACTACATTTCGTGAAGGATGTAGCAGCATAAGGGTGCTAAATAAGCTCTAAGAATTACTATCACAATGGAGTTCTCAGATCTTTGAGAAACATCATGTCTTCTAATTCAAAGACTCATTCTATATTTAATGTTATACTTGACTCTTGTAAAATTCGTGAACAGTCCCAGCAGCAGAAAACTGATCTCCTCCCTTCTGGCATGTCTATGCAGTCCATTTCTTTTCTGCCACTTTACAACTTGACACCTAGGAAATAGAAAATATATTTAAATCCTGTTAGCTCTAAGAAGAGATCAAATATAGGTGTCCACTTCTTGTCCAAAGAATAAGGAATGACTGTATTTTGTATCACTTAAACTTGCAGGCACATTTTCTTATGTTTGGACTTAAATCTTCCACCTAATTCCTGTTTCAGGTCCTTCTTTCAATTCAGTGTATCAGAGTTTAATTCCACCAACATTGATATCTATTTAATTATTCTTTCTGACATCACTAAGCCATGAATTAGACCCTTGACATGGTTTGTAAATCATTAGCCCGTATTTTTGGTAAAATTATAAGAATTATTATTTTAGTCATGATATGATCTGACAAAAAAAAATAGTAAAAATTGATAAAAAGTTGTTACATGTTTATTTTCATCTCTAGTACGTATCTTGATATATTGGTCTCATCGTCCTTAAGACATGCAGTCTCTTGGGCCAGATAGGAGCAAACTACAAATGTCTCATACATATCCTTTCTATAGCGTTTTCTACCAAGAAAGATGTTAAAAGTTTTTGCTCATTTGTTTAAAAAAATCAGCCATAGATCAAGTCCATTGTACTCAAGAATTACCCTGAGTTATTTTAAGAAGTAAAGGAAAACAATACAATTTTTAGGTCTTTGTCCTACAGAACACTCCTGAGGCCACTTGACCTGATGATTTGCAAGTGGCAGGAACTCAGTGTCTCTCTGGAAATAGCTGTGCTTTGTCCAAAAGAATTCCCTAGAAAATAACTTCTTAGGTTTGCCTCCTGGTTTATAAAACATTGTAGGCTTTGGTCCTTCTCACTGGAATGCTCAGATCTTTGATTTATGTGCATTATGCTTGTTATTTTTATGACAGCTCCTGATAAAATTCAAAACATGAGAATCACCCATGCAGAAACCTTGTTTTCAGAAGAGGGGTGGTAAACTTCCCCCTTTATATAGCAATCTTACAGAAATGGCATCAGAATGAGTTTGTATTTATGTGGCAAGCTGCAGAAGTAAAGTTGAAAAGTGTCTCTGGATGACAATTTGTCTCATCTTTTTTAAGTACTTACTGAGAAGTGTGCTTAATTACCTACTATACAACTTTTTCTACCACCTCGCCATGGAAATGGCCTAACCACTGGCTAAGACCATATGCCTCACATTTAGACAATATAAGCAAGTGAAATACGACTGAGGGAATTTTTTCATTTTACTCCAGCGTGTAGATGTACAACTTTCACTGTTAGTATGAAGCAACAAGAATGTGTGAAAGCGACCAACATAGTTTTTCATTTTCAGATCAATAAGAACTTAACTCCAAAACAGTGGCATATAAACAATTAAATTCAAGAAGTTTACTATGATTTATATGCATAATTAAAGGATTATAAGTATTCATTAATAAGTTAGACAGTTGTTATTTTTTCCCCACAAATCATTCACATTTGAATCAATTCAAAAGACAAAGCTATAGTCTGTAGGCCAACCCACTTTTTCAAAACATGAAGAAGTAGCTACCATTCTCTGTAAACAAAGACGTATTTTTGTTTTTCAGTAAACAAATCATGGATTGTAGTGCATGAGGCATTTGTTTCTAAACAAAGTAAAGCATAAATTTAGTAATGCAATATTCTTGACCTCTATGCTTTTGTTAAACAAATTATTTGAATTGTCAAGAGAGTTTATGTTACATTTGTTATTAAGACAACATGTCATATGAAGTGTTTATTATCAAACAAAGTCAGTGACTTCCATTAGCATATTTACCAGTAAATTTCATAGAATCATAGGATCATAGACATTTCTATGTTTTCAGAGCTTCTTCACTGGTTGCTTAACAGAAGTGACAGAAGTATGCGTACCTTTTCTTCAAATCTTCACTGAGGGACCAGAGGAACAGAAGCTTTCCACTGAAGTAGAAGATAACGCTCCTTTCATCTGGATGGCAATTTGGTAGTAGTTTAAAATGTGTTTGGGGTTTTTTTGCTGTTATAAGAAAACATCTCAGTAACATTAGATTTATCTCGTGAAGTGAGATAAATCTCCTACAGTGAGAAGAAAGTATGCAGTGTTTTGACAAATTGGAGTTTTTTCAACTTAATGTCACTTGTGGACAGTGCTTGTCTTGCTCTAGTTGTCATCTCTGTCTTCTGTTACTGTCATCTCCAAGCACTTTGGATCATTCCCTGTGTTGTTATTACCACAGACAGGAACACAGAGATAAAGGTCATAAACCTGAAAAAGTTTCAGAAAATGTGGTAATATTTCGTATTTGGACCATTAGAAATAGAATAATGCCTCGAGTTCATTGCTGTAGATAACATAACAAACATGACAATAAAATATATGCCTGCAAATGGTTCTAAATAATTCTACAAGAATAGTAGTTTGAATCTACCAAGAGGTGTTATGAATATGCACAACAGAGCCAAAGAAGGGCCAGTAAGGAATGGAAAAGGTTAGCTTGCCAAACATCTTAAATGACTGCATACTAAGACAAGATTTTTAAAAGAAGTAAATAGAGGATCCTGCCATCTTTCCCTGTAATTAGAGCAAGAATCTAATTTTTATGAGTTTGGTTATGGCAAGTCCCAAAACATGAACAAAACTTCACTGAAAAAGCATACAATACACTAAACACAAACAAATTAAATAGGAAAAGCAATGGTGCCTTGCATATTACAGACTACTCTGGGGACCAGAATACAGAAATAGGTGCAACACTGAAATTTTCTTCAGTGCTGTCTAGAAATATAACAGCATAGTTACCATCGAGCAAGGAAGTCTGTTATAGGTTTTCACTAAACACAGAAAACCAGAATGAGGCTTTTTTAAAGGAATTGACAGAATTATCCTGGTATCTCAGCCAACCTGACACCCAGCTAGCAAAAAAGAAGAGATAAATCCAACTAATTGTGGAATGTACTTGTGGCCACTGTTGGTGGAGATAACTATCAGAGTTGAAGGTCTTCAAGGCTTCCGTTCTTTCAAACCAAAGAATGATGAGATGGAAGGAGTCACAGGGCAGCAAGATTTTTTTTTTAGGGTAGAAATGTAAAGTAAAAACAATGGATTTCAGGAAGTAAGACTTCAATAAACTCAGAGAATTTGTGAACGGCATATCCTGAGAGGTTATTCTGAGCAGAAACAATATTTAAAAAATCTGGCAATTCTTTAAAGAAAGACTTAAAAGGCTCAAGCACAAACTATCCCCCTGAAGAGGAAAGAGAGAAAAATATCGTAAGGGACCTACTTGTCTAAATGAAGAATACTTCATGGATTTAAAAAAGAAATTAGCAAAAGGAAGTGGAAACTAGGCCAGGGTAATAAGGATGAACATGAAAGTATAGCACGAGCATATAGGGACAAAATGAGAGCCACAGAGGAAAAAAAATGAGCTGCAATTAGCAAAGGACAAGGAAAATTTCAAGTACTTTACTGACAAGAGCAAAAACAAAGGAAAGGGTTAGTCTGCTGTTCACTGGAGTGGTACAGCTAATGACAAGAAGGCCAGTATCTTTACTACTTTTCTGCACCAATTTTTGGAACTGTGATTAGGAGCTATAACAGCCACTAGTGGCAGATGCAAGAAAATAAAGTGAGTGACAAATTGTATGGATTTATCATGAACACACTGTGTTAACCAAAAATCAATTTCTCTCTAGTAGAGAGTAACAAGCTTTGTGAATAGAGAAGAAAAATTAGATTACATATATTCTGACCTGAGTTAAGGTTTTGACAAACATTTTCATAAGCAGCCTTGGGAGACATAACCTAGATGAAAATAATATGGACTAGAGACAGTATTAATGTTTCTCTGTCAGAGCGAAGGCTGTACCAAGTAGGGGTTCTGTCTTAGGTCTAGTATTATTCCGTATTTTCACATGCTTCTCAAATTGGCTGTTCAGGGGGGCCAAATCATCATCAATTAAAGGATATCAAAATCATACAAGGATACACTGCTACATAAATACAAGTCACAGTACTGATTCTGTCCTGGTTCTAGTTAAAAACCCCAATTTGGTTCAGTGATTTTTACTTTCCAGTTTAGTCTCTTCTAAAAAGCTGCACTTTCTGAAGTTAGCAGTATGTTTCTGCAGACAGTGTGTGCCACTGGCAGTGATCACACCTGATGTTTACAGTTACTGCCTGGGACTGGGATGCAGAAAGGCTCTTGCTCGTACTTATTCCTGTAGTGATTGAGGCCACTGCTGGCTATTGCATGCCATACTGCGGGTGCTGGGAAGCAAAAGGGGTCACAAGGAAGTACAAGGTTGCAGCTCTGGGGGGTAATAGACAGGACAGGTGACCAATGAGAGTATTCCATTCCATATACATCATATTTAGTATAAATTGAGTGATCATGAGAGTTTCGTCCTTTTCTGCAATGGCCGGGGTCCAGAGAGGACTCCGTCTGACCTCCTTTGATTTTGATCCGGATCCTGAGTTCCCGAATCCAGCTCCTGTATCCAGCTTCCGCCACCGCTGAGCCTAGGGCTGCCCCAGTGCCACCTGCTCTGCAGCACCAGTGGGGATTGATATCGGGGGAGGGAGTTGGGTTTGATATCGGGCTACTATCTATAGTTGTATATAGTTCTTTACTTTTATCATTTCACTATTATTTCCATTATTTCATTAAAGCTGTTCTAGTTTTAATTCTCTAACCTGTAAGTCTCTCTGTCTCATTCCCTTTTCCTTCCTATTTGAGGGGGGAAGAGAAGGTTAGAGAATGTCTGTCTGTGTTAGTGGCCGGCCCAGCCTTAACCTGTGACAGATGCAAAAAAAAGAATAAACATAATTCTGTGCTACAGGTTGAACACCAAATTGCAAAGTCATACTGTTGTGAAAGCAAAAGAAAAATCATACTTACATGAACAAGGACGAATATAATATATAAAACACAGGAAGCAGCCTGATCCTCTGCTATGTACTGGCAACATCTTAGCTGAAGCAGTGCACTGGTTTGGGCACCATATGTTCTAGAAGGATGAGACATAACATAATAGTTTTCAGACACGAAACAAGGTTCAATAAATAAAGAGATTTATCCTTTCTCTGTGTCCATATCAGCACAAAAATAAAGTTGCATAGAAGCAACACGGAGAGGTTTCCTTATGATAAATGTGAAACCAAAAAATGACAGAATTTGGCTAAAACTGGCAGAACAGACTGAGTTTTATTCATCATTAGAGCTCTTATAAGCGTGGTTTACCATGTTTGCCTATATATGCACGTGTGTATGTGTATATACATATATATGTATATTCCTAAGTAGAAGCAAGGATAAGGACCTCTGTCAGTATCTTTCTGACATGATTCTGTAGCTATCTTGGTGAAATTTTTGCCTTTAGATTGAAAATAAAGAGTCTTAGGGATACTTCCTTGCCAATTAGAAATTGAATGAAACCATACTAACTATCCTGAAGGAATTGAAAAAAAAAATTAGTATTTGTTTATTTATTGCCAAGAATCTAATACTACTCTTTTGTTTTCTTGTTTGGATAGCTACCAAGTGCATTCAGAAATAAAATCTTTTAGCTTCATGCTGTGAAAGTTCAGCAAAATTCTGAATATTTGTATTTTATGGCACTAGAGATTTCTGAATGGATTTTCTACAAAACTGGTAATTAAGTATGTGTAGCTACATTTCTGCTTTTTCATAAAAGGCATACTCTTTCTTGAGCTCTTCATGCATACATGTGATTATTCAATTTATAAATTAAAGTATTGAGGTAAATTCCAAAATCTGAAAAAAATTATATATATAATATGTATTAAAAGAATATTGATTAATAAGAAGAGAAAGTTGAGTTAAAAGGGGGAAGTAATCAACAGTTTAAATCTGCCCAAACTAATCTGCAAAAAAAAATCTAGTTTCTTGATTTTTCTGCCAAACAAAAGACATGCAAATATGCAAAATGATGGACAGAAGTATGGATACACAGACAAAAGACCACAAATGAAATCACCATTGAGAACAAATTCAGAAAACCAACATCAAACACTGCAGTCAGAATCTGTAATTTTTTAATTATAGTCAAATATTGCAGAAATGTATCTTTAACCTATATAGACAGCAAATTCTGCAAATTTTGTTTGATGGCATTTTAACCTCTTTGATTCTCTTTACAAAACATTTTTATCAGGCAATATTTGTTCTAAAAATGTCATGGAAAGAGAAGTTATTATGAATATTCATGAACTGCAGTTTGTATTAATGCAAATGTTCAAAATACAGTTGTTTTTTTTGCCATTTTAAATGTCCTATAAGCTTGAAAAACATCCAGACATAGAATAAAAACAGCTTAGTGTCTCATCATTAGTAAAAAATTTGGAATGCAGAATATGCAAAATGGTTATTGAAAATTGTTTCCAAGTACTCTATATGCAGAAAGACATTTGTATTTCAGTAATTATTCAAGTTTCCACTGAGTAATTTAGAGTTCTGAAATTGTTCACAGAAACAACTGGATTTGAACACACAGCCATTTTGCAAATATGGTGGTCTAAGGGTTTAGCATCTCACTTGTTGTTGGAGGTTACTGCCCATCGCAGCTGAAAACAGTGAATAAGAACATGAGAGCATGTCCTGGCACGAGTCACAGATGAAGATAATTTGAATTAATGTGGTTGATCTAAATTCTGTTAAAGTCTGACTCTGTCAAATAAATAAAAAGAAAGGCACAATAAATGCGAGAACAATTAGTAGATACGTGTTTAATTTTTTTTGAGATTCTTCATAATGCATAAATTGCTTTTTAATTAAGGGCAATTAATACGTTCCTTTGAAAATGGTATTTGAAAAAAAGAGCTTAAGTCTAGCTCAAGTCTGACTGTTTCTGTAAGGAGAGAGACAAAACAAGAAAATAATGCAGAAGGAAGGATTTTGAGTGAAGAATATTTACATGACTACAGCTACACTACATGTCAGAATAACAAGTATTTTCTCTGCCACTGTGGTGCCTTTAAGAACAATATGTCCTTCTAGAAGCACTCACAGTTCTGACACAGTGTAAGATCATGAGCTAAAATGTTATCAGTGAGGACAGTGACTTCCAAAGACTGCTAACGAATGACGCAGGAAATAAATGGAAGAAATAAGAAGTATTGAACACCAAAATGTCAACTTTATCAACAAGTTGAGAGTCAATATTCAACAAGTTGATTATTATTATCAACAAGTTATTATCAACAAGTTGAGAGTCAATAATCCTTTATCAACAAGGAGAGTCAATAATAAACATCCTTCTACTAAATCAGAGTTAAATATTGCTGCAAACTCAACAAGCAATATTAAAATAATGATCATAATTACAAATCAGTAAAACTCGACAACTTAATTAGCCATATTCAATTGATAAATCAAAAGAGACTTTTTCCTTTTTATCTGACTTACTTCAGAAATATTTAATAGTTTAAATAATCTCTACTACTTCATTCGGCCAAATTGAAAATCTGTTTGACTTCTTGTTTGATGTACGAATTACCACTGAAGCAAGTATTCTTCTCACATAATTTCAGCTGTCTAAAAACTAGTCATTCACATTTAAGTTAAACTCTTAAAGTAACTCTGTCAGTGGTAAAAAGAAGGATCATCCAGAAAGATACTGAACATGCCTTTCTCAGATATTTAATTACAGATGAGATGAGATGAGGATTTAATATCACATAAAACTTTCTGCCCCGTTCACCACGACTTTATAAGTCCCTGCGCACACCCTCAGGATTTTGCACAGGTGTAACACTGAAAGTACATACATATTGAGGGACAAGAGTTTGGAGTGCAGCCCTGCAGAAAGGGATCTGGGAGGTTAGCTTTATTGTAAAGCTCAATATGAGTCAACATTGTGCCTGGGCAGCCAAAAGGGGCAACTGCGTCCCGGGGTGTATCCAGCACAGTATATATAGATAACTATCAAAAGAAATGACTGTCCCAATATATACAGCATTGGGTCAGCATTGCCTCCTACATTGTGTGCAGCTTTGGGTTCAACAATACAAGAAGGATATAAAAATATTATAATGTGTCCAAAAGAGGGCAACAAAGATGATGAAAGAACTAGAGGGCATGATTTACAAGTTTCACCTGAGGGTATTACGTTTGCTCAGTTTAGAGGACACTGAAGTGTGACCTCATTGTTGTCTACAATTTCCTCATGGTGAGGAGTGGAGAAGGACGTGATGGTATCTTCTTTATGGTGCCTAGTCATAGGATGTGATGAAATTACTTAAAGACACTTTAGGGGCAGTTCAGACAGTTCAGGGAAAATGTTCTTCGCTGAGAGGATGGTCAAGCACTGGAACAAGCTCCTCAGGGAAGTGGCCATGGCCACAAGCCTGTCAGTGTTCATGAACACTTGGGTAGTACCCTTAGACATATGGTATAAATTTTAGGTTGCCCTGTGTGGAATCAGGAGCTTGACTTGATGATCCTCATGGATCCTTTCCGGCTCAGGATATTCTGTGCTTCTATGTTTATTATAGACATTTTTTCAAAGATGAACATAGACAGAAGTCTCATTTATACATTTCTCACAAGTCCAATATTATTCAGAATAAAACTGTGGAATTACCACAGCAAACCAGTAGCATTCAGTGTTGAGTGTAGTATCTGTCCCATATATACATATAAAGAACACTACATTAATACTTTTGGGTAGTATCCAACTCAACACAGACTTGTCAAGCATAGACAATGGCAATGGATTTCCTGAGACTCTAATCACTTAGTAATAAGAAGTTTCTACATCTTTTATTTGACCAATAGACACAAACAGGACAACATCCTTGACATAATTGGACAAAAAGAATGAAGGGCTGGCTTGTGTTAAGAGAGAATTTGAGTGGCTATATATTTTCTGTACATTGGTATTGAACCTGTACTGACAGATCCAGATATGTAAAAACTATTATCAGGTTAGAAAATATTACATTATAAATTTCATATAAAATTTACCTTTTGTTTTCTAAGTTGGTAAAATATTTCTAAGCTTCTTTTCGCATTAAGACAAGGTGGGATTTTTGTTGTGTTTTTCGTTTGTTTTTCAAGAAAGATGACATCATACAAGAATTCAGAATTTCTTGAGCTCAGAGACTACATTAGAAAAATACAGCACCAGACGTTTTTTTTTACAGGTAGTAATGCCCTTGCAACATAAACATAATGGGAGAAAACTGAATTGGCAAGTGATTTAACACAGAAAAAAAAGTAGATCTCTGAAATATTTTATTAGTTTACAAGAACTTCAAATTCTCACTTTTCCTGGTCAATACACAGAAGTGAGGTTGAGTTAGGAATGTGAAATGAATCTCTAATTAATACTACTGAACTACAACCGCTAAAAATTATTGATTGAGTAAATGTAGAAAATAATGTAAAAGTCTAGGATTTTGTTTATTTAAAAATTAAGTTTAATTCTTTTCATATTTATATTATTTGTGTTATAGTAGAATTTGTTGTTATTCACAAATTCCTTTATATATTAATGAAATTCATTACTATCATAAAGCATATCTACCAAATGAGTGGCACACATCTGTCTAATGCTAGTATTACGTGTTTTGCATGAGACATATATAGCAAGAGAGAGTATGTGCTTGTGTGTCCATGTCCATGTGGATATGACAATATTTATTCACACAAACATATATTATGATTTCTGTTGATCTAATTATAGCAACCAGGACTAAAGAAAACATCCAAAAGCATTGAAAATCTCATAGGCTAGAAACTGCAAGTAAGGCAGCAATAAAATCAAGGTGTGTCATGTGTCTTTACATTTAAAGTCTAGACAAAAAATACTATTTTCAATTTTTTTTGCAAATCTAAAAGCTATTAGGTCTTTCAAAAGATGCATGAGTTTTACAATAAGCTTTTAAACTAGTTATTTCAAATAAAAGGCTTTTAATTGCCTGCCACTTCAAGATGGAAAATTGTTTTATAAATACATTATTTAATACCTGTCTATTACGCTATAATGTGTAATCCTTTCTGAAAAGGTATTAAGTTTCAATTTCATCAATCAGAAATAATTTGAGAGAGATATTTTAAAACATTTTAAAAATTAATCTTAATTCCACTTCAGGCGTCCAGGTGCCAGCAGAGAGAGCATGCCTTTCAGGTATACAAAACCTGAAAGTTCTCTTACTGCAGCTGCACAAGTCCAGATGGGAAAACAAGCAATTTAGCTAAAACAATCCAACTTCTTGCTACATTTTGCCTTTGGGCTTCTTTTTAGCACTGTATATTGTAATAGAGGGGCACCGATCCACTGTTGTGACAGATAAAAACTTTTGTTCAGTCATATTTCCATTGCAGGTGTTATAATCTTGCTCGATTCCAACAGTCACACAGAGAGATAACCACTAACTTGAGACTTCATTTGAAAGTACATTTCACTGCAGCTTTCTGCAGACCTGGTGTAATACTACTGCAGATCAGATACTCTATATTCAAACTGATGTTTGCACAGACTTTCCATAGCGTATTTATAGCTGCAGTGAAACAATTCAAATTAAATTTCTTTCATTTGAATAACACGGAAGGAGAGAAATAATAATGAAAATACTACATTTATTGCTCTCTATTATTCAGGTTAACTAGAGCAGCAATATTCCTTGCAGATCAGCATGTATTTCTTGTACTCCATAACCTGCAAAAAAATCTCATCTTTGCTACTTTCATTGCTGTTAAAGGACATGGATAAAATAACAATAAACTAGCTGTATAAAATTCAAACAAATGCAAGAACAGTAATGCTTCATTAAAATGTCCCATCACAAATATTAGGAATTAATAAGCATAAGCAAGAACTATAATAGACTGCAAAAGCTTTCTGTGCTGTGCTTTCTTGCAGCAGACTATTATGCGACATGTATCATGCAATGCTATTTGACATGACAGCCAGAATATGAAGAATTGATTTTGTATTTCAGGCTGAAGACATCAGCGAAAAGCTACATAATCAAGCAGAGAGAGTCTTCAGATTACTAACCTGTACATTATGGCGGTCATCTCAGATCAGTGACTTTCTGCATTGCATTTGGATACTCTGATACTCCAATGTAAATTAAAAAAATATTTTGAGATTAAGCAATGAAAATACTCTAGAGTTCTAATGCCCTTGTGGTCTCTACAGTCAATGGTAAAATCAATAATTGTAAAGAGAGCGTAACTCAGATCTAAATTTCAAAGAAATTAAAGAAAAAAGCTTTATAATACAGAAAGCATAACTGCATAATGTGGGGTGGAGATCAAGGTCCAAGGCTTGGCCCCTTACTGAATCCATACTGCTTCAGTACTGGCAAGGGTCACGACTTGTCCTAAATCTACAACAGTGGGTAATAAGCTGGCTGTGAATCAATGTAAATAGTTTAATAATTCCCTGCTTGACAGATCTACCTATTATTCATCTATGTAAAAGTGTTTTTCTTTTTGAGTAAGTGCTAGGCAGCAGCTTGAGAATATGCATTCCACACTTAAATGCAATTAATAGGATTTCTCAGAGTGTACTTTTTCTTTTCTTGACAATTTACACTAACAGCAAATGTGTGTCTGGGAGTCCTATGCATAGGCTCCAGCCTTGCTGGGACAGCTCACTCCAGCTAGAAAAGCACTAGAGGGAAGAACCACTGAAAGCAAAAGCAGCATTCCCCTCCATACTCCTTGTGACATCCCAAACCAGCTGTTAAGCAGTCATAATAAAGGCTTCTCCATGACATGGAATGAAAGCTTAAAGAATTTGCTCTCCTGGAAAGAACAGTAATCCAATGAGAAAAACTCTGCAAACAGGAGCATCGTGAGGAAAAAAAATAAATAAATAAATTTGGAATTAAAATGACACAATGAGAAAAATAAATGGAGAATTTCCACTTCATATCTTCCACACTAACTTTTATCATCTCCATGAATGACTTAAAACCTCCTTACCACAGCTTCTCACCCTCTTCCCCCATGCCACTGATGACCTCAATGCCTCTCCATCTCACAGGACAGCAGAACTCTTTAGGAACTTCTGACTGTTCTTCAGCAATACCTTGGGACCTCTGCACTTGTTCCTCATACCCTTAGGAGCGGGCTGGATCCAGTTTTCTTGCTGAGATGAAGGCAACTCCTTATGAAAACTCTTGCTGTGCCAGTTTGTGTGCACACGTGTGAAAAGCAAAATGTGCAGTTGCTGCATGGCAAGTGAGTCTGTGAATCTGCAAGATCTTAGCTAGTCTGTAGCAGTGTTTACCCAGTTTCACGTTACCTCCTAAGAAGCCTTTTCTTTTTTGTCCTGAGAGAAAAACTTTTAAGGGCATGACTCAGCCTATTTTAGGCATGCACTTTAGCATGAGATAAACTGCCTTCTCAGTGTGTCTATTTTTCTTTATCGACAGTAATGGGAGCCTCAGGGGCAATTACTGTAGTTATAGTCACTGTAGTTTAGTTAAATGAACCCTACCTGAAATGAACCCTACCTGAAAAGAACGTACACTTTTTTCAATCCTGAAGATAACTCAATGTCATGCCCTTACCCAAGGCAAATAATAGCCAATTTTAATTTAATTCCCATATTGTGTTTAGTATGTCACTCAATTGTTGATTGTTGATTTTTTATGCTACAGGTAGACATGTGAAACTACATGTTTTTACATCATAGGCAAGGACAGTTCATTCTTTGACCGAGGGCAGTTCAAAAGACTCCACGGCTCAGTTATGAGAAAGGAAAGCCTGAGCATAAAGCAATCTCTGTCTGTAGCAGTGAAATTAAATGTCTATGTGTTTATTCTAGGTAAAAGGTTACCTGTGAATGATCTCTCTCGATGTCAGATCTCATTGAACAGTAGCACAGAATTTCATCACTGCTATGAGTTGACCCTTTCCACCTAGCAGCTACTCACTGTTGCTCCTCCTGCAGCTGGCAAGACATGCAGAGGGTGAGATATTGTCGTTCAGCTCAGCAGAATTTAAAATGCACATTGGATCATCCATTTTGCTACTCCTTGACAGGTGACAGAGGTGTGCAAGCTAGTAAAGGGAATTTAAACTATATTTTCCATATGTTTCTCATTGCACTTCACTGATGGAATTCCAAATCAACTTGATGGCTGTCATTATAGTTTGGAGCATTCTGAATTAAAAGTATAAAGTAAAATCTACATTTAATTCTTGCTACATTTGCATTGTTGAAGTGAATGCTTTTTCAGGTGATTACTGCACTGAAAAACAAACATCTATGCATAACATTTAAGAATTAAGCATATCAAAACATAGCAGAATTGGTGGCAATTTTTTCTTAAAACATGGAAGTACTTAGGTGCAAGCCAGGCCTGTTGTTTAGGGTATTTGACTATCACCTGGAACATTCAGTTCACTATAGCCTGTGAATTCCAGTAAGTCCTGCAGATGAAAACCTAGTAAAAGCATCTGTAGCAAACTGTTCATGTGAACCGAAATGTGGGAGAAGGGTGTGAAGGGATGATACGGAAAGCAGATACCTCAAACAGCCTTGGTGCGATGTGGTCGCTGAGACCTCTGATAAGATGTGGGTGAGGGAAGGAGCCTTATGAAGGCAGGATGGCCTTGCCTCCACCTCATTCCCTGTGGACAGCTAACTGGTGAGCAGCCTTTGCTTCATTATTGACAAAATGCGTACGAGGGGTGACATCTATGCATATGCTAATGAAGAATGTCATGAACATGTGTCCCATGAAGTGAACACGCACCACATACTTGTATGGGCTTGTTCTGGCATATGTTAATTTTTCCTTGTTTTTACTGTGGTAACTGTAATGTAAACAGTCAAGTTTGTTCTAGGATAGTTGATGGTGTAGCTAGTAGTTATTCAATGTAGAATGATTTATCTGTGTGCTTTGTGAGAGTGTGAACACGGAACTGTACAAGTGATCCCAGACTGCAAACACAAATCTCAGTGCCCCATCAGTGGAAACTGGATGACTAACATCTTGTTAAAGCAGTTTAGACAAAACAGAGAACAGAAAACTGAATAGCTGAGAACAAAGTAAGAGAAAGTTCACGTATAGAGACTGTTAAGAAAAAGTATAAAAATAGGCAAAAGCAGTTACCAAAAATCAAAGAGGAAGGGACTAACAGCATCAAACTTTCCCTGCTGAGGAACTTAGGATGCTGTCGACTCACTGACACCCCCACTTACTCCAGTTAAACAGTGCGAATAAATTTGAGGCAGTGCTGGACTCATAACCTCATATAATTTAAATGCTAATATAAAAGCAGCCATACATACCTGAAAAGAAGTTGAAACACATGTGAATTAAGGCCTTTTGCCCTGTACGTCATTTCAACAGGTTAAACCCAGATGGCTGATGGTCAAAACCTGTGGCCATCTGACGGCTATTTTGCAGCTCAGATGTACTAAGTTGGCAGTTTGTCCAGTTCCTAGCAGACAGATGCCCACATTACAAAAAACCACCCTCAAAATTGACATTCACTGATACCCTTGTATAAGACTAGATAGGGAGTCCAAGGATGAAATAGACAGAGAGACCAAACTTCCCAAAGATGGTTCTGCACAGTCGCAGCTGAAGGATATTGTCTGGCAACTGGGGAAAATGTGCATTACTTCTGTTTGAGATGCATCTTCTCTGAAATGGAATAATGGAGTTATATGAGCTCTGATTTCAGTTGCAAAAAATAATTACAAAAAAAATGTTTCCATCCTGCTCTACTGAGCAGTTTCCATCATGCTCTATTTGTCAGATCTATGCAACTGACAATAAAACAAGCTAATATTCCTTTTTCATAAATTATTCCTCAACTCATATTCAGAAAAGACCATTTCAGCAAGGAGCTTAATCTGTAATTAATATGAACATTCATTTGTTGGTCAGCAAAACAGCTGAGGATTTAGGCTGAATTTAGATGCTGTTCCATTCATCATAAAAATATTTTTGATAAATTTAGAAAGCAAGGTCCCATTTTCAGAGGTGATTTTCTCTCACATCTACTGAACTTCACAAAGTCATTATGCTAGTGTAAATAAGATCACATCCTTTTTATTTCAGTATATGCTCTATATTCATCCAAATATTCAGGTAGCCACCTACTGTGATATTCAGAAGACACTTGTGGTAATCCAAATGTGTCACTGGAAAACCACTTTTTCCTTATTAGAAAACTCATCAGATGGTCTTTCTGCATTCACCTTCCAATATCTTTTAGAATATTATATGCAAAGGGAATTTTAGAGGAAATCATAAGTACCTGAAGTAATTATGAAAAAAAAGTCTAATAATTTTTTTTTCCATGCCATGAATAACGTAACACTTGATCAAGTTGATGGCACTGCTGTCGTATCAGCGTTACTGTTCTGACAGAGAAGACAAAGAGTTTGCAACTTGAAATGAACTTTTGAGTTGTGTCAACAAAAATATTATATGATAATTGAAGAGGTTAGAGACCACATTGAAACTGGAGAATCCAACTTGTTGAACCTATCAGTTAAGGAGATAAGAGCATTGATCTTATTTTACCACACTCTAGTGCTGTTGAGAACAGAAATTGTGGTTTATCTCTCTTGTTATGACTTGTGGATTGGGAGTAGATCTTGTGCATTTGCAATCACGTTTGGATAAAAATTGGATATTCTTCCCCTATATTCTGAAAATTCATCTTATTCATTCATAGTGTCAGTTATTTATTTCTTTATGGATTTTCTTCTGACAGAATCCACAGACACACACTATGAAAACTGAAGACAGCATCATCCATGAAGCAACAGTCTAAGCATCAGAAAAAACAGATGAAGACATGTAGTAAGGAAAAGGTTGCAACATATATGAAGAGACATTACATAGTAAGTGATGAAGGGATGATAATACAATAAATTATTATTATACAATACATTATTATATGACACAGACTAAGCTGTTCAGTAGAACTTGGAAACTTAAACTTATTTATCATTTTAAATACTTGTTAAAGGATGGCATGAATGATGCTAGAAAAGGAAAGCTTAGAAAAAGAATGATGCTTAGAAAAGGAACCTTAGAAAAGACCAACTAGATGTGCAAAATAGGAGCAATTCCATCCTCAGTGTCAAAGGGCAAATGTCAGATTCCTGGTCAACAGACATGTTGAAAATTCAAAGTGTAACAATACAAACCTTTTGCGATATCAGCTGTAAACAAAATATATAAATATATTTGTAAGCTGTTAGTCTAGGACCAATAGGAAATGTCAGGGTCTGATTTGTAGAAAGATTTCTCACCTTTGCTATACACCAAAGAAAATAATGTGTCCCTGTTAAAATACGATCTTTCTTCTTCTGGACTTTCATGACATTGATGAAAAATTAATTTTGTCAACTGTTCAATTTTAAATTAAGTAGAGACTGGGAGGGCCTAATATTTCCATGTAAATAATATAGTTCTTACAGTATGTTCTTTTTCATTATTATTTGAATAATAATGTGCATTCCATTCATTTTGCCTACATAATTATCTTATTTATGGATTTATATATGAGGAAAAAAACTGTAAGTAAACTCAGTAATTATTAGAAAATGAAATTTAATACTTACATAAGGTAAAGAAAAACTTGTCTCAACACTTCAGTAACTCTTATGTGATTTGTCAAACAACAGAGCTAATTACACCAATTATGCCATTTTTCTGTATTTGTAAACAACAGCTTTATTTTGAAGTCTTTGTGATGCCTTGGTGTGGAGGATGGATATGATTTAAATTAATACAATGTAATTCAAAGGTATGGTTATTATATGGGGTCATTACAATGTAGAGTTTATAGCGCTTAGGTGTGTTAATTCTGCATTACCATATCTTATCATATTTTGATGTCTTTGTGTAACAGTAAAATTACTTTTTCTGACTTTGTGTCTCATTATGATGTTGCTATGCTCAACTGATGTGTTTACTCAATGCTATTTTTTCAGAGCTTTCTAAGTTTGTTTTGTCTTGAGATGCACACACTGTGTTTGTATTCTTGTCAGCAGCTGTGGAGAGAGAATATAATGGGGACAGAAGCTGAGTCAAAGCAAATCATTTTATGAAAAAAATCCAAGTTAATATTTTCAGTGTTACTGCAGTTCCACTTTTGAGTTTGATTAGCAGTAATGACAATAGCTTTATTCTGAGCTAACCCTTTACCAATACAGAATGACTTCTCTTATATTATGCTTTGTGTGGACGCACTGCTATTAGTCAAAAGTCTGTCTGAACTGAGGTGTCCTCAGACATAAAGCATTCCCAGGAATCATTTTCTAAATTACATTATGAGAGATGCATTCAGCAAGGTAGAGAGACACCACTGTCTGCACTGAATGCATGTCTAGCAACAATCTTGCTGGCTGACTGACTTCTTTTGATGTGATACAAAAGTTTGTGGTAGCAAGCTGGTACAGTTTTAAATGAAACTTTATGTAGTTCTCATTAAGTAGGTAGCACATGTTCTTCCCCAAATCCTGCCATTACTCAGGGATGGAAGCAGGATGCATGACTCATTGTGTAGTGTAAATTATTTTTGGCTATAGCTTTGATGCTGAGGAACATTTTAATAGACTCCACAGTTTCAGTCACATTTTGGTTTTCCTCCCCTTCTCTATGTTAGACATCATGCATATATGCATATATCTACTGATTGGGAGAAAGGGAATTGAATATCTATGTGTTCATGTAACAGAAAGTTCTGACACTGCATCAACATTTCATGTCCAACAAAGCAACAGTCACAAGACTGTGAAGGTGGTACAGGTCCATCTGACTGTATCTTGAGCTGACTGGCCCTACCCAAAACTAGGACAAACTAGCCACAACCGAAAAAAAAAAAAAAAAAGCCCAAAACATGCTGATGCAGCTCCCTTGTTTTTCATCCATGGCACTGGGCTAACTACCAGCTTGCTTAGCCACATGAAACCCAAATTAGTGGTCTCCATGCTAAGTACTGTGAACACCAGTGGCATTGTAGCAGTGAAAGACGTGATCACAGGCCAGGGAGAGTGGTCCTTAGAGCAAAACAGGAAGTTACAGCTGCTGGGAATTTAGAAACAACCTCTAAATCTTTTCATGGATCTTCATGCAGGCAATTTGGTTAAGATGACAAAATTAAGTGTAGTCATTTTTTATCTCATGGCTAGCCCTCTAATTATGATAACATTTTTTATTCATTTTTTCAAATAAGACAATAGACATAGATAGGCAAATGAAAGTTATAGGTTGTATTTGATTGCACCACTTAAATTTGCCTACTAGCATATAAATTGGTGAACAAATTAGAAAAAAAAAATCCTTAAGGTCAAGGGAATGCTCTTTTCTTTATACCAAGCTAACATTTTTTTTTCTGTGGATATTCTCCTTTGAGGTATCAATAATGGGTTTGAAAATTATTTAGCATAGGGAACAGACAGAAAGTTAATGTCACCTTCATCTACGAGAAAGGCTTAAAGGAGGACCCAAGATGTACTGATCGGATGCACCGGCAGGTGCTGAGGGAGCTGGCAGAAGTCATTGTTAGGCCATTCTCCATCACTGGAAACTCTCCATCTTTGTAAAGTCATGCAGAACAGGAGATATGCCTGAGGACTGGAGGAAAGCAAATATCACTCCAGTCTTCAAAAATGGAAAGAAGGAGGACCCGGGTAACTACAGACCAGTCAGCCTCACCTCCATTCCTAGAAAGGTGATGGTTTCACAAACCTGATAGCCTTTTGTGAGGACACAGCCAGATGGATGGATGATGGCAGTGAAGTGGATGTGGTTTATCTTGATTTCAGTAAAGCATTTGACATCATCTTTCACAGCATCCTCATAGCCAAACTGAGGAAGTGTGGTCTGGATGATTGGGTAATGAGGTGGATTGTTAACCAGTTGAAGGAAAGAACTCAGGGAACTGTGTCAATGGGACAGAGTCCAGTTGGAGGCCTATATCTAGTGGAGTCCCTCAGGGGTCAGTACTAGGACCAGCACTATTTAATATATTCAACCACCTAGAAGAGGGATTAGATGGCACAAAACTGGGAGGAGTGGCTGACACACCAGAAGGCTGTGCAGCCATTCAGCGAGACCTAGACAGGCTAGAGGGCTGGGCAGGGAGAAATTTTGTGAACTACAACAAGGGCAAGTGTAGAGTCCTGCACCTGGGAAAGAACAACCCCATGTACCAGTATAGGTTGGGGACTGACCCGGTGGAGAGCAACGTAGGAGAAAGGGACCTGGGAGTTCTAGTGGACAGCAGGATGACCATGAGCCACCAATGTTCTCCCCAGCCAAGTATATCTCAGCTTGTGCTCCACCCCTAGATTATGTTTTCCCTATTACAAGACCTTACACTTATCCTTGTTGAACTTTGTGAGATTTTTGTTAGCCTACTATTCCAGCTTATCTAGGTCTTCCTGCAGGGTGGTTCTCCTTTCCAAAGCATCCACTTTCACACTAAGTTTGGTATCATCAGCAACCTTCATCAGGGTACGCATCTAAAAACCACAATATATTTATTTTGTAACTTCATTAGTATAAACATGCCTAATTTGCCATTAATTCTACAATTAGTGGTTAGTGGTAACTATTATATTCATTATTGGTTAACTATATTAACATTAGCTTCACTTCTCATGTAAATTATCATGCATGTTCCTTGCGGGTGCGAGGGGCTGAGATTTCAGCACCCTGAATTGAGTCAGTGGTCAGAATCTCCCACTGTCACATTTAATTTTGGCTCACTTTCACCCTTTCATAAACAACTTGAGATGTTTTTTACCTTCTAATCTCCATAATGAGGATTTTGACTAGAAGATCCCTGCTTCGGTTCATCTCAAAACACCCAAGGATGAACAGCTCATCAACACTTTCTAAACAACAGTCTACTTGCTATCTCTAGGTACACACTATCTTATTATCTTTTCTATTAACTGGCTGGAAAATGTCCTCATTGTGTTTTCCCGTCCTTGAAGTAGCATTCCTTGAAAGAGAGATGTACCACTCTGCAGGTAGTAAAAATTGTTCGACCATCTTTAAGGCAACAGCGGATTTCCCAACCTTGGACATTTACAAGATTCTGCTGGACAGAGTGCTGGGCCATCTTGTCTAGACTGTGCTTTTGCCAAGCAAGTTTGGACCAGACGATCCTTGATTTCCCTTCCAGCCTGGGGTTCTATGATTCTGTGACTTTAAGATTTATTTCTATTTCAGTAGAATACATCTTTCTTTGCTTAGAATATTGCACATTTATTTCCTGTTCTACTCTGCATGTCCAAAGACCTGCGCTAAAACCAGTAAATGCTCTCACAGCATTGCAAGCTCTAAGTAACAGACTCATCAACAAAAAGTTTCAATCCTTCCTACTTGTAGTGATCAGCCTAGAAGACTACTGCACAATGAGCTGGTGTATACCTCTATGTCACAAGCATTGTTCAACTACAGGGGGTGTCTAATTAAAAATATAATTAACCAATGTACACATAATCAATAAGTAGTTATTCAATGTACGTGTAATCAATGCTACTGGTTTATACATTTTCCGGGATTGATTTCTGTCAGTGCTTCATGTGTGAGCAAGCCCTTTCAAGAACACTCACATCCTTAGGGTTGCCAAAGCTTACAACGGACAGGATCTGTGCATCATGCTGTGCCCTCAATCAGAAGTCCGTCCAATGCTGCAATATCTCAGGTTTCCCTGTATCAGAAGGGATTTAAGATTTTGTAACTTGCTATCACATTTTCCATCACTGTATCAATAAATAGTTATCTGTCTTCAAAGTATGTGTGCCTTTTTTGTTGAGATATGAAACAAGCTAGCACCTCCTGGTTCCACCATGAAATGAGATAGATTCCTTTTACTCACTTTCCATTTTTATCTATTATCTGCCTCTTTTTCTGAAGTGTGAGTGAAAGATGGGATATACAAGTAAAACTATTTGAGTTATCAAACCTATATATTTGTAATTAATCATCAGAAAAAGAAAGCATTTTTAATGCTTGTTATATAACTTTAGAACCAGATTTCAAATCTGAAAGTCAAGCATATCTGAAATTATATGGTTGTTAAAATGGGTTGTCAATGGCAATAATGGCAATAACTATATATATTTTTATGAATTATTAATATTTATATTAAAATATTTCTATTATATTTCTTTGTTTACTATCTCAAATTTGACCAAAAAATGATTGTGATTTTTTCTTAATTGCTGCTGTTATTTCAGAGTAATTCAAGTCAAAACTGAGGATATATTTTAGATTGAGCCAAGTCTTTTTTTTGTGGTTGCGATAGCCTCACGTAAGGAGGTGATTTCGAAGCAAAGTGGTAACATTTGAGACATCTGCAAAACTACTCTTTGACATAGTCAAGAAGGTCCTGATGGCAACGAAGTGAGAGTGGAAACTATAGTCAGATTTGTGTGTCATACTAACTCCTCTCCATGCAAACCATTCTTTCTTAAACGTGATCAGAAACAATGATAAAAGAAGTTCTCCGAGGATGTACTATCATAGTGTACTTTACAATGTTTCTTATAAAGCGTGTTATTTCTACAATGCATTAAACATACTTTTGACTAAGAAACATTGCTAACAAGGATGCTGAACTCTAAAGGGTAACATTGATTACATGAAGGATCTCCTGTCTCCAGGCTGCTTCAGCTCAGTAACACTTCAGAAGGACCAGAGTCTCTTTTTAATGTAAATATCGCTTTAAAGTGAGGAACAAAGCTAACCTGAAAAGTGCTGAAGTTACCTTTATACACTGAACGGCCTGAGGAGGCTGTTTATTTATCTTATCTGGCCTAGCTGCACCCAGCACTGTGTCATCAGAAATCCTGTCTGTTGGTGAGAGGTTATTTAGTTGATAAATAATATTTAAACTTTATTTGTAAAGGACATTTTCCTGCTCTCTAAAGTTTTTTCCACTTTCCTGCTTCAGCGGACATATCAAGAATATAGTCACACTTTCAAGTGCAAAATAGTAAGATACCAGTTAACACCAAAAAAGTTCTCCAACAAGCTTTCCTTTTCCAGATAAACTATTTTGCCCCACTCTACATCCTCCATGTGTAATTATATGTCAAGTTTCCTTGACTCCAGCTCAGAATTAAACCTCAACAACTGCCACCCACGAGAAGCATGAGCACAAACAGAGCAATAAAACTACCACAGAACTGCATGTGGCCTAAAATTTCTAACGAGGTTTTCTTCACAGTTGATATCTGATAAAGGAGCCCCTGTCCCATAAAGCATGCTAGCTGGGGAGCTGAGAGCCAACAATTACTGCGTATGTCACTCCAAGAAGCCAATGTGTGAGCTGTGGCCTGACTCTGACACGTGTCATGTCAGACTACCCTGAGCACCAAAATCAGCCTCTGAGGTCCTGATTGGGTTTTCTCTATCTAAGAAAAATCCCACCAAAACCAAGGCATGGGTTGCTTCATTAAGTATGCAGAAATCAACAACTCACAGATTTGATCATCTCAAATAATTTTAAATTACTCAAAGTTCAAAGCCTGGTTTAAAGGCAAAATGGGATTTTTATCGATGAAGGAAATTAATAAAGTCCCTAAATAACTTTATAGCTTAAACATCTGACTATCATTTCAGGAATCAACGAGGAAAATCTACTTTTTTTTTTTATGTTCTGCAGTGTTGCTGCCTACCCTGAAGACAAAACCTAGAAACTTAATTTTCATTAGTAAAGTGTCCTAGACCACAGTACAAAAATATTCAAACATTCTCTGAAGTCCAAACCCTAAGTCTTAAATGATATTTTTAATATTGTGCTGTGTACATAAACCACAAGGATGGAAAGGCAAAGGTAATGTTGTGGCACATTCTTTCCCATTCAGGAGTCCATTATTTATCCCATACATTTGAGGTTAGAAAACTCTACTGCAGTCATTCATCAGTTTTGAAGCAGGTGCTTTTGAAAAGAACGTCTTATAAAACAAATATAATAAAGCTTCAAAAATGTTCACAGGATAGTCTAAATTTATGCTTTTGGCTGAAAAGGGGTTACCATAGTTGCCTTCTCAGACTCCACAGCTTCTGGGCAGCCTTTTTCAACATTTCACTTTATTTAGCACTATCACTTTATTTAGACCTCTTGTTTTTCCTAAAATATAACATAAAATTTCATTTTTGGAATATATTCTTTTACTTATTTTTTCAATTGCATAATAGATTGTTTTCCTCTTGTCTGCAACAACCTTTTACATATTTAAAAGCTGCTATCATATCCTCATCAACTACCATTCCCTTTCCTCAACAAATAAACCCCAGATATTTAAATCTCTGCCTGTACATCAGGTATTGTACTGTCATGGTTCTTTTCATTGCTCTTCTGTGAATACTTTTACAGTAGCTCAAATTGGTCACAGCATTCCAGCTCATGTTTTGCCCACTCAGTTTTAAGTAGGATTAATAGTAATTGGCAGCAAAGGCAGTGGGGAAGAGTCTTATTCCAGAGCATCCAAGCTTTCTTGCTGTTTATCAGGATGTCTAAGTTTTGTAGCCTGCTGTGACACAATAATATGAATTTCATCCCATCTGAAAGTGTTAATTTCACTACCCTAAAAACATACAGATTTGCAAGTTTTACAATGCATTTGGAAATGCTAAACTAACAGCCCCCTGGATAAGGTTATGTTCTATATTTAACAAGATAAGTCACCTTTTATTTCCCCAACCAGGGCAGAACACCAATGTGAGGATAATGCATGTGATAGTCTCAGCAGTTTTCGAAGTTGTTTTTTTAAATAGAAAGTAAAGCTCCAAAGGAAAATAAAAACAGAATTTCAGACAAAAGATTTGTCTTTTAGGATATAGCAGTAATTAATTCAGCTCTACCAGAAATACTGTAACAGAGAAAATCAATAAAGCCCCTATATAGACTATGAGCTTGAGGTTTGTCGGGTTTTATTTTGTTATGCCTGATAGTCACTCTATTTCTATGATCCATAATCAATATTAAATTAAAATAACTGGTCTATAAATCCACAATAGTGAGACTTCTGGCTTTAATAATATATCATGAAAGTATTTTCAAGTGTACTATTTCTGAAGTTTAATCCTTCACATGTTGTGTGCAGTTACGTGCAACAGATGCTCAGACAACAATTGCCTACTTAGAAATGTCATTGCCTGCATTAGATTGTTTGCCTGCATTAGATACTGCTCAGCATTGCTTTACACGTTGTAGAAGTGAAACCAGAAATATCTAGTCATTACCTATCATGGCAATGGGACATGACCCTTGGCATTCTAGTGAGGGAGAATAGGGAATTTTCACAAAATTTTCACTTTGAGAAGCACATTTTTGCCTAACTAAATAAGACTTTGGAGCAGACTACAACAGGGTAAAAAAGCAGGTAAGAAAGTTGGTTATAAAGAAAGACATTTACCTAAACAAAGTAAAAGACCTCCTTTATCTGCAGTAAAGGAGGTGAGAGGAAACACAAAATAGTTTGTGTACTGTGTTACTCTCTAGTGACTTCAGCACCAGTTGACCCATCTTTGGTGAAAAGTACTTTGTGTGTGTATGTGAGAATGGCTGGCTCTGTAGATGCCTAGAAAGCTGAATATAAATTGCTTGGTTTGTCCTAGTTGTTAGCTGATATCCATATAAACGTGTTCATTTCAGTCCTGGTTAGTCAACATTGGTTTCTCTCCACAGGCAGCAGGTTGGCAGAAGGACAAGACTTCATTCCCAAACACGCAAATGGCAGATGCCACAGGAGCATCACAACCTTGCCTTAACCAAGAGTTGAGGACTGAGCATTATCAGCTTTGGCATGCAGGGCAGCTCAGACAAGAACTGGGTGGGATGAGTCTTGGTAGGAGCCCTGGGCAAACAAGGGAAGAACACCTGAGACTACTGAAAAGACGCATTGCAATATCACCATGGACTGACTTGATTGATGGCCTGTGCTGACATCTGGCCACAAACTCCTATCCAGAAACAGAACCTGGAAGATTCATGGATGTCCGGCACTGTGTATGAGCAGAGGGTCAAGACACTGACCAGGATCTCACACCGAACCTGACCAAGGTGAGCACCATGTTTCCCCAGGCTGAGCTGTGCCAACCCATCAGGGCGGTGTTGGGGAGCGGGTCTTGCCAAACTCTCACTCTGTACGCACGTATTTGTGGGTGCATGTATGCACACGAAGCTTTTCCTGACACAGACAGCCTCTCACTTGGTCCACTTCATAAACTGAGCTTAGCACTGCCCACAGACACACTTTCTGTTTTGCTTCATTGCAGTAGAAAATAACGTTTGGGGACTGTAGCCTGCAGAGTTGTATCTTGCATTTAAGCCTAAGTATACGATCCTTCGCTGGAGAACATGCAGGCCACGGTTCCTTTGCTTATTAAGCATCTAGCTCCGTTTACTGAAAGTTTTTAAGATTTCTTGGAGGTTTCAAGACCTGAACAAATACTATAGCAATGCCCAATTTAGCTGTAAGCACTCATCTTCCTTGACCTCCTTTAATATTCTAAGTAGTTTTTATTATGTTATGTAAATTCTTATCCAATGTTTTTTAACAGCTTCTAGTAATGCACTAAGCAATATTACTAAAAGCTGTCACATACTTCATTTCTCCTCTTCAGTCTATTCTAACAGGATCTTGTCCTTTCTCCTATTTCTTAACAGTGTCTTGAGAAGTAAAGATCTGGAATTATATGTCTGAACAAGAGGAGGAATAGCTTGAAGAAAACAGAACTTTTTCACATTTATACTTAAATTAACAGTTCTTAAGCATAGTTTTTACTTATGTTATTGAAATTCAAATAGAATTATTATTATAATAGTAGAGGATATTGTTTTATGGGAAAAGAAATTGTTTCAAAGTTCAGAATTTAGCATATTTGATTAAGACCAGTAAAGACAGCTATTTGATTTAAGATAGCATCAAAACAAGGAAATAAATAACATTATCTTCTTTCTAATAGCATTTTTTAACTTTCTGAGCCAAGAATTAGACAGGGAACTATACATTTTAAATACTGGCTTTCATATTAACATACTGGTTTCATCAACAAACTAATCTTCCATAACAGGAATGCACATTCATTATATATATAGAAAACCTCTGGAGTTTACCTCCAGGGTTTTTTTATGTTGACAGAAGGCAGCAGAGATTCAAGGTGAAAGGATGACTAGTAGCTCTATTTTCATTTTCTATTACAGTGAAATCATATAACCTGCCTTAACTATCTTTGGCTGTGCAACTACAGACTACATATGCCTACTGCTAATAATGTTAATTGTATTTTCTAATTATTGTTTATATTCTTTGAGAATGGTTTTATAACCATTTTCTTTATGCATTTAAACATCTAAGAAAGTTTGCCAGACAGTCAAGTCTTGTGAGTTAGGGCAAAATATTGTCATTTTCCCCACTGTAACAGTCAGTTTCAATAACGCTGTTCTCTGAATTGATGTCTGCTTTTGAAATTGTGTATTCTGATTCTTATTATACTGTTGTGCTCTTTCCAAATGAGATCCAGAGTATCATAAACAACTGATAACCCACTTGTGGTTTCATAATCTGTATTTTCTCCAGGTTATACTGTAGCAGTCCCTACCTGTAAAATCTTTCTTTTCTTACTTGCCTCACATTACTATTAATTCTGTTAACAATAATTATCATGATTCCCCATTTCTCCTTTCCTCTCTGCTGTATACAACGGCACATAGGGTTAACATTTTGATACAGACAAAATATTTTGACAAACCGAATTCTTGTAATTTACAATGCAGAACAAGATGATAATGAACACTGCTCTGAACTAGACCTTTGGGTTGTTTTTTGCCTTGCTGTTTGAATAAGAATGTGCTTGAAGTTATGATCTAAGAGGACACTTCTGTCACCTTCAAAATGAAAAATAATGGCAGAAGAGAAAAAAAAGATAATGATTTTATACCAGTCAAAATCTCCCAGTTATTACAAAGCCCTTTATCTCTGTGATAGATGATATTAAAAAAAAACAACCCACAACAACATGAACCTTTAATAAAATATAAGAAAGAAATGGATCACCAAACAGATGACATATGTTTGCTAACCTGAGGAAATATTTCCTAGTGTATACAATTACTCTTTCTGTTGAGTGCCATGACACCTATTATGAGATATAATATTACTTGGAGAAGACCTGTGTTGTCCACTTGAAGAATAATTAAGTTTTCCACTTCTCAGTAGATTACATCTGAAAGCACAACCATAGATGGAGATAACAAGGCAGAAAGGCAAGCTTATATCAAATTGAAATCATAAAAGAGGGGAAAAAATGAAGAACAGCACAATATTTTTACTTTTAAAATATGAAGGCTTTTTTTCCTGCTCAAGTGCCCTGATATTATTTCTTAAATTTGGATTGGGGCAGCTGCAATCAATTACAAAAAATTTATTTGTGGAAAACTAGTTTCTATTTGAGTACATAAACCAGATTTAATGGCATAGTATGTTATTCTGCAGGAAAGAATATTCTAGTTTAAAGAAAGGTGGCTATAGACTGGTGAAAAAAAAGTTGCATCTACCATCAGTTTATCATTGTGCTTACAATAAATCTTTATACAGAATTTTTCCAAGGCCTGTATCTACACAAGAAGTAAGGGATTTGTTCAAACTTTTCTTAATATATTTACAACTACTATTAGTGTGAATTCCCATAACTGTCCAGTATATAAATAAAGTAACTGAACCATATCCTGAGAGCTAGATGCCTACATTATTCAATATTTAAGTGCCTAAATCCAAGAAAATAATCTGTGAAATCTTTTTCACAGAATCACAGAATTTCAAGGCTTGGAAGGGACCTCAAAAGATTATCTAGTTCTGTCTAGTTCTCCAGTAGTATCCCAAATTCCATGACTGTACAAGCTCAAAACCTGCAAGTTCTGATCACCTGACATTGCTACTGAATCCTCTGATTCATAGGAGCTGGGAGAAATTACAGAGGTTACCTGCTCCGTGCCCTGGCTCAAGGTCAGATCAACTGTACTTGTGTTATTCATAACAGATTATTACAATTTGATTTTAAATAGGTTTTCATTAACTAGGAGAATGTAGCTTGGCTACTGTGGATGAAGACATCTAAAACTAGATGAGGTGTATTCCAGCTTTTGTGTGAGCAACAGTATAGTATAAGTATATATGTAAGTATAATGGGAGGAAGGGGTAGTAAGAAAAATGGGTTCAGAAACCAAGAACTGTAGTATGTCACAATTGTGAGCCTGTGAATAGAGCAAGGACAGTTTTGAGGTGCTATCCTAACAAGTTGTAGATAGATGCTCATGATCATGTGTTGTTTAGTGATCACAGAAAGATTTCTGTCCCAGCAACGGGAAGAGGCTAACCAACAATAGCATAGTGATGTGTGATTTTAGAAGTCACACCATCTAGACAAAAGAAAAAAGGTTGCAATAGAAACTTCTGCATTTCAGCCTAATTCTAATCAAGCAACAAACCTAAGAGATATTTGGCAAACATGTAAAAAATCCCAGAGAGACTGGCAATTTCATTGCTTTTATCTTCCTGTAATTTTATTTTTGAAGAGTAAAAGTTAGGGAAAAAATACACAACAAAAACCAAACTAAAAAAAAGGACAAGTTATTGGAAATCTAAAGTTTTAGCAAGTGGGGTGGGCATTCAGCTGTGCCCATAGACTTCTGTGTCACTTTACCTGACGCGTAGTCCTGCCTGCCCAGAAGAGGATGCGTAACTTCCATGCAGCAATCCAGTCTGTTTGTTTTGTAGCATTTTCTATCATTGTGAGTCCCTAAAATTGCCTATGTGCTTATTGCCTGTGCACCTATCACTAGGAAAAAACGTTCAAAACTTTCTGCTGTGAGAAAGAGAGATGCATTCCTTACCTCGAGCTATTTATGCCCTAAGGATATATCAAAAAAAAGAAGGAGAATGGTGAAACTTCAAGGATACTTACATCCCTCCCACATCCTATGAGGCTGAAACTACTTTCCCTGTTGAAAGGGAACAAGACAATGCCGAGTAGAAGAAAGCATGAAGGAGCAAGTGTCATCCTGCAGTCATAATCAGGGCACTAGATCAATGGAAAAGGCTCAGGATTATCATTTCCTTTCAGTAACCACTGCTGGTCATTGTCCAATGGTAGCTAGTGCAAAATGTAGCACCATTCTGTTCTGTCCTCAGTCAGAGGTCTTGTTGCCTCCTCTCTGGCCCTGCAACCCTAGCCCTGCCAGCTATAGAAGGGCTCTGCTTCAAAAAGAAGAATGAAAGGGACATAGAGGCTGTGTCCCGTTGTTTTGACATGCTGAGGCTGAGAAGGACCTGATGTCACAGGCTTTTACTCTCACTTGGTGGGGAATTATTTAAAACAATAGGCAATTTATAAATATATTAAAAACAAAGATTATTTCTTGGCTTACCCCTTCTTTTTTAACAGAGCAGCGTTTTAAGACCATCTTCAAAAGATGGAGAGTGAATCCTTGGTAGATGGAGCTTTCTGGCAGTTAATTCCTACTGTTTTTTACATAATCAGTGGCAAATGTTAGACCTTGACCCTCCATAGGCAGAGGTCCTCTTCTGTTAGCTATCACTCTGTACAGGTGTTACCTGTTAACACAAATACACAGTTACTGCCAAGGCAACACATATGCTGCTTCTCACCTGTGGCAAGTATTTCCTCCCCCCAGCTAAGCTGTCGCTAGGCAGATTCCAGGGAATCCTGGGCTAGTCCGGAAACCTGAGCTGGTCGGGACTCAGTTACACCCAGGAAGCTGGCCAGCAGCCAATGAGAAGCCGAGATGGCTACGATTGACCACAGTCATCATTGGCTAGGGTTTTGAAGGAAGCTTTGC
>NW_009726477.1:31877-37179 GCF_000703405.1 Apaloderma vittatum | reverse complement strand
GTCCCCCCGGGCAAGGTTAAAAGGGAGAATGGGAATCCCCCCTTTTTATGGTACCTTAGTGAGAACAATCAAGACGAGAAAGGGAACCCCCGGCTTGATTGACATGAGTGTATGATAATCTGGATTATCATTCTTTTGTCAAGGGCTAGTGCTTGAGCTTGATCTTTGTCTCAACCGATACTGAACCTTTGAGTTGGGAGAGCTTATATCCTGTAAATAAATTTAAACACGCTTGAATTTATTTTTCAGATATGGGCACGCTACTCACCTCCTTTACATCACCTGATCAGCATGCTTTTGCTAAAAACTCTCTTCATCTTTGCAGAGCAGATTGAAGCCCTAGTGGGGCCAGGATAACGCAGCAACAAATCTTTCCTGATTATTCAACATCTCTTACAGATTTTAGTTACATTTACCTTAAGATCAGAAATTTCCACATCGCACCTGGATAAAATCCTTGGACTGTTGTCCCCTGGGTTAACATTATACAGTAGGTATCCTGTCTTCTAATAAAATTCTTCTTCTCTGATGCCTTTTACCACAACTTTTTTATGATTGTGCATTTTTATAATACGAGGTTCATAATAAAACTATATTCTTTTGATCATTAGCATTTCATGCTATAGTTTTCAAGTTAATAATAAAGGCTAAATTTTAAACTATACCCTGTTTGTTCTACTTCATATTATGAGGCACAGGAACACTTGTGTAAGGACTGAGGTTTGTTTGTGCTTGTTCAGTGAAAATTATCCAGCATAAATTACTTGCAGAAAGTTTATAGCCTACTTAAATGTCAGGAAAGCTTTATTTTAATGACTGAGCTGCTAACACACCAAAGGGCTTATGAATACTCCAGACTTAAAACACATAAATGAATAAAACTACCTGTGTGCTTTGTACGATTTTATTTGAAAACTCAGTTCCTTCACTGAGAGATCTATATTGATGATGATCAAATAACCCCCTCTTTCTGGCACTCATTTATTGGACTAATCAACTCTTCAAAATTATTCATCAAAGACTTTGTGTCAAAAAGCCACAAAAATCTGTCTTGTTCTAATGCTATTCACTTCGAATGAATATGGCTTGGAAATAATGAAGATGAAACCAGACATAATCAGGAAGAATTCATCACTCATCAATAGAAATAGTGTTTCTGAAGATTACATTGATTACTCTGAAAAATATAGAACAATTCAGCAGATCTTGATGTGCAAACTAGTGTACGGTGTCGGTAGAACATCAAAGAACATACAGTGGCCATATAAAGTTCTAATGAAACTGAAATACAGGATTCAAAATGGCATTTCATAGTCAATGAACAGAAGAAAGACTGTAAAGCACAGTACCTAAACATGAGTTTATTCTAACATTTATGGAGCAAAAATTTTTTCAGTTGAGAGTACCTTTCTAAGCAAGGTTAAAAACAGTAAGAAATATACAGTAGAACCCACTAAAATTATAATAACTGATGGGAACAGAGACCAGACGATCCAATTAGCTGCGTATCATTAATCATCAGCACAAGCTAAGTTAAAAAAAAATCCATTTTATGACTAAAAATAAAGCCCACAACCAAAAAAACCCCAACAAACAACAACCAAAAACCCCAAATGTACAGGAAAACTTAAAAAAAATGCAGAATTTTTAACCAAACTGCCCCATTCACAGAGTAGTAGGTAGTATGTTAAAAATAAAGAGCAAGAAAAAGACAGATAATGGTATATTCCTGAATTATGAAATAAAACATTATATCACACTACAGTATTAGGTTTATTGTTATTCTGAACAAAAGGAATGCACAACTACAATCAGGGAGGCAGTTATGATCTAACTTTCCTGAGATTATATTTCACAGAATGTTAACGGTTGGAAGGGACTTCGTAAGATCATCTAGTCCAATATTTGAACATTAAATTTAAGAATGAGAATAAGTAACTTGTTTTCAGTAAATTAATGGGAAGAATCAGAAATATTTATTATGGAATGTGGCATTCTATTGGAAAAGTGTAATAAAATTTGGGCAGAAATGCTTCCTAAAGCTAGTACATGATTAACTATAGAATAATGAAAAGATCCAGATATAAAATTACATCAACTGTATTTTAAATGGCAGAAAGCATTTACCTGCCTCGTACTGCCTGCCACTACAGAACGTGTGGTTCAGTTACATCTTTGAACACAGACTTAAAGGTTATAGTATGCGGGGAAGGGCATAAGAAAGGATACACAAATTAAAACTAAAATTACCTCCATAATTCTCAGTTATCCAGATCTAATACACAGTCAAAACCATTTGTAAGTAATGGTATGTTAAGGCATGGGCAGTTACTGAGGAAACGCAGTGGAAAAGTTCATAGTAAATAAAGTTCACAATTCATCGCCAATTGAAGTTAAATAACCTGTTCCAAATTCTTCTAATAAATTCTGTCAAATGGTAGTAATTTGTACCAGTCCTTATGAATCATATGCAATATTGTAGTATCGTATCTGCAAAGTCAGTAAATCTACCTAAGGCAAAATTCATGCCTGTGTATAGAAACAAAACCTATGCAACAGAAATCACTCCTGTCAAATGCAATTGTGTATTTTTTGCAGAAAGATGTGTCCTGTATATGTCAATGCATTCCTCAGATGTACATTTGGGATAGACATCTTATGAAATTATGTTACATGATTCAAAAAGTGTTTCAGAGTTTATGTTTTTCTGATAATATCTACAGAGAGTTTTCTTTCATATAAGGAGTTTAAAGTAAATGGAAGCCAATTCCTTCCTGAATTCTGATTACTGTATATATTTTATGTGCTATTAATGTAGCTGCATTAAACAGACTAAACTAACAAGAAAAAGTTTAATTTAGCACAACAGTTACAAGTAGCAACTGTTGTGCTAAATTAAACTTGTTATATAAAACAGCAGCTAAGAAAAGCTTTAAATACTTGCATGTATATATATCTTAACACCGTTAAGATATATTGACTTGCTTCACTGTGCTTCAACTACAGGATGCTGTAAAAATATATTGTATTGTTAATACACAACACCCAGAATTGTAGTAGGTCATTTGCAGGCATAAAAAAATTCCTGTCTCCAGGAGATCGCTCTTTTCTTCTTCCTTGTTTGGCTGTTACTTTTAATCTAAAATTAAATGCATTTACACTGATAATATATACTTTCTTCTTATATATCAAAAGTAAAACATAGACTCCGGTATTCAGGCAGGCTGCAGGATCAAAAGCTTCGTCGCTGCCTGACAGGCTGCGAAGTAGCTGCCCCTGGAGAAAGGCTGAACTTCTGCTCCTACCACACAGTTCCCAGACGCAGAGCCTGGCACATCTCCTCCCTTGCACAGCGGGTGCATCACTGGCAGCTTCCACTGCTAAGGAAAACAGAAACAGCAGCATCTACTTGCCTCCAGGCTGTAAGATGCATCATTTGAGACATCTAATGCCCATTACGAGGGCTGTAGTAAAAGACCTACTCTTGCAGGGGTAGAAAAACGTGAATATGCTTTTAATTAAGGACTGGTATAAAGTAACAGCAGAATTGGCACTGTGCAATAATACTAATGACATTTTGAACTATTGCAGAGAGAGTTTACTTAAGGCACTCTGGCTTTCAGCTGAAGCTAGCTTCACAAAGGTGAGGCCCCAGGGGCTTGATCTGCCAAGGTGCAGAGCTCTCTCACAAAGTGCTGAGAGCTTTTAACTGACACAGAAAGCAGAGACTTGGTCACACTCAGCCCTCACCCCCTCCCAGAAATGCCCAGAATTGGCGAGATCAAGCGTACCTTGAACTGTGAACAAAGGGCAGGCAGAACACAGTCTTCTGATAATGTCCAGCTTCTTAGTCTCTTCCAAAGCCCCTGAATGGCTGATTGAAAATGCACCAAAATTGCACAATGTCAACCACTCCTGTTAGCAATGCTGATTTTACTTTCTGAACATTTTGTCCTGTTCCCAGCAGCACCTCAGCCGGAATTCAGCCTCCAGCTATATTGTTATTCCTGTGATTTATAGCAGGAGATCTGACACAGATTTCTACAGCAGTATACTGCTCTGCCCACTTCCTTCCAGACTGGGATTTCAGACTTTCTTGCATTTAGGCGTATCTGTCATTTTTCATTTCATTCCCTCAGATACTAGACATACTTTACAGCAATTGTTGATACTCTGCTATCGATTGGCACTGACTCAGGCTTGTCCTTTAAGCCACCATCTGTCTTTGCCTTCCCCCTGTCCTGCTAGTGCCAGATGTGCTGGTAACTGGACACCATTGTAGGAAGATTGTCTCTCACCAGTTCACACTATATTTGCAGAGGAACGCAACAACCATAGGAAAAAAAAATACTCATTACACCAAATGTTACTCAGTGGTTCCAACATCGATTGCAGACACTGGCACCTAAAGAGAGACTAGTAGCAGTGCTGGGATGTAGAAATTCAGCATATGAGCTCAATAACTCCAAAAAGCATCAGAATGAGCAGCTTGCCTGATGCTCACAGAGCCAGTATCAGTTACTCTAGGTCTGCTCCCAGATATTATTGTATGTAAAACTTTGTAGTTTTGAAATAATTATTATGGGGTTTATGTGCATTTGTTTGCATATCCAGAGGTGAAAAGGATATGAAAAATTCTGTTTGCAAATTCAAAGATCATTATATGCAGCCTCTGAGAGACTGAAAAGAGTCAAAATGCATGTCTGAAGTGCACATGTTGCCCACTGCCTTACACCGCGTGTTGTACATATATATATGTTTATATATATTATCTGATAAATGAAATTACAGATGATGACATGCATAAACAGCTCCTGGATTTTTAAAGATTAATAAACTCATGTTTTTCTTGTTCTGTACTGCAGATTGTTTCTATATATGCAGCTATTTATGTGCATTCTTAATGCTGATATGATGTTGATCCAAGTCTGCATCAGGCTTGCTTTCTCAGGTGTGAATCATGAATGCATCCATTTATCCATGCTACTAAATTTGTTTCTGACTTAAGATGTGAAGAGAGGGCAAAGCTACCTGAAGGTTTTGTGCTGAACACTACACAAATTTGATGTTGTCCTTACATATATTAATGTAAAAGCTATTCTAGCTATCCCAAATGACAGTCAATATAAAATTTATGGGAAACATATTATTTGTGTACATATTTATTCTGCAGTGTTACAGAAATATGAGTTAGGGATTTATTTTTTTAATTATTTATTTATATTTTTACAGTTTTTTTTATTTTTATGGTTGTGGTAGTATTGTTCTTAATAACCACTTGTCTGTAAAACCAGGTGCAATG
>NW_009726477.1:30802-31865 GCF_000703405.1 Apaloderma vittatum | reverse complement strand
AACTACCTAAGACACAGTTAGTTTCACAAAAGCCCTTAAAACAGGCTCTATTAAAATGTCTCCACTCTGAGACAAGAGAGAAGTACGCTTTTCTGAGACTAAAAGTGGAAATGTAATTTGGAAACTAGAAATCTCTCCCATCCCTGTTTTCACATTATGGTTTTAAAGCTCTGACATTTTTTACTACAGCTTAAACTACCATGTGCATAAACACATCCACGGTTCTGCAGACAAGCCCTTTTTCGAAATCAAAGCAAATCAACAGCTTCTTATAACATAATGCTGCAGATACTTGCAGACAGGAATGGTCCGATTCTCCCATTGCATGAGTATTGATTTTTGATTGCAGAGGTTATTCTGCAGATGAAATGATCATAATCATACTAAGAGATGCTTTGCTGAAAACTTGCACGCTACGGAACGAAGTAGAAAAAAACAATTCAGCTAACTGAATAAAAAAGCAGCAATTACTGCTATCCTTGTCCTTGTTTCTAGGACCCAGGTGTAAATGACTTTAAATGTCTGTTCATATCAGTACTACCTAAATAGCCAAAAGTGGAAAGTGGAAAGTTAGGCAAAAGAGAAACTGCAAAAAAAAAAAAAAAGGAAATAACTCTCCAGTCTAGTTTCTTCATGCATGGCTAGGATTTGGCCCCCGCTCCTTTCCGTCTTCCATTTCAGAAACTGGGAGAAGAGATCTGTAAATAATGAGGGCCAAAAACTCAACAGGTCAGAAAAAAATGCATTCTTACATTTCAGAGAAAAAAATAATTGCTTAGATTCAGTACAAGAAAGTTCTTAACTGCTGAGCTCTGCTCTGGAAGCACTTCAGGGCCACAGGCATGTCCCAGTTTGAATTTAAATCTCCTAAAATGCACACATAGAACATCCTGGGATGTGGGATTCAGTTATTCATGTCAGGATATAGGAGGTATATTCATCCCGTGCCAATAACAAAGTCCCTAATCTTGCTATACCTGCACAGTGCTGGTGTAGCACACACAGACTGTACAAAAAATGCAGGTGCAGCTTCCACCTTCTTCAGAACGAAGAAACCATGGTA
>NW_009726477.1:14892-30771 GCF_000703405.1 Apaloderma vittatum | reverse complement strand
CTTTGGTATTATAGTTCCCTGATCAGAGCACTCGCTCTGCAAACAAAAGACCCAAGGTCATTTTTTCGCTCAGCGTGAGCGGATTTAACCTCACATCTTCTACCTCCTATGTGAGTGTCCTAAATATTAGACTGCAGACACTTCTCTGCATGGGACAAGGAAAGTATCATCCCCTCCTACTGAAACTGTGGCTTTGCAGCAAAAACTAAAATTCACTGAAGTAATAGTGGAATACAGAAATGCACAGGTTTTTTTGTACCACCAGCTTTGTGGATAAGAAAATAAAGAGCTGGCATTAATCAGGGTAAGGAGGAAGTACCAAAGCAGGGAGAGCAGAAGACTACCAACTCCATGCAGAAAACTTTAGTTGTCTTTTCTATCTTTGGGAAGAGGCTAATTCTGCAAAAGTCACAGGTGCATTTGGAGCACGTATCTCTGAGCAGTCCTCCTCAAAGGCTTACAGAGAGGAATATGGAGCCCAGGGAAGAAACTCAAAGCTACACACCTCTGGAAAGTACAGTAAGCACTTAACTAATAGATACAACAGTACTGAAATCTGATCTAGTTCAAGGAAGAGCCACAAAAAATACTGGATCTGCCCATGTTTCAGCTGTTACAGGGCCATAATTATGAAGATAAATATTTGGTAAGAATTCTAGGGGAACTGGTAAGCATATAGGATATGGTCCCAGCCCTAGGAATTGCCTGCATACTTTGTATTACAACATTACTACTTAAAATGGGTAAAAAACATTTTACTAAAAAAACACGTTCATCTTGTTTTCCCCTCCCTCCTTTATCAGCTCCTTGAGTCCCTCACTGCACAGCTGAAGTGTTATGAAAAGATAACTCTTTCCACCACAGCTTGCTGTCTGAAACAAGGGCACCTACAACTGCAAGTGCAGGCGTCTGATGTTCTAGTTGAATACAGATTATCCCAGATGGACACCAGAGCCACTGCCATCACAGAATGATAGAATGGCCTAGGCTGGAAGGGACCTTAGATATCAATTTAATCCAGCCTCCCTGTCACCAGGGACAACACCAACAAAGGAGTAAGAATCCAGTTGCTGCACTCTCTGTTAATTACAAGATTGTTAGTTTGTCCCAGACTATCTGAGCATGGCATCTCAAACATTAACTCACAAGATTTGGGCACCCAAATAGTTGATGACTCCCAAGCGGCTAACAGAAGAATGGTAGAGACTGACTTACTCCACTGAACTAATTTGGTGATCCCTGTGGCAGAACTGTAACATCTGAAGTGCTAGGGTCTGAATCGTAGGCCCTGAACGGAAGTTAATCTATAGAGGAACCTCACAACTCCACATTGCGTAGTACTAATCGCATACAATATTAATCACATATGTAATGTATTGATAATCAATTTTAGCTTATCTATATTCCAATGCCAATCTGTAAAAGCCTTGTTGCAACACTAAATGTGCAATGGGAACTAGCAGAGCGATCCTTCTTTAGTTAAAGACCAGGTGCGAGGCTGGGAAACTAGATGCCTCTTGCTTTGTTAGAAGCATGTTAGAAGACCAGAGGCCTGGTTTTGGTGAGAAATACGTGATTAAGGACCCAAATAGATAGGGAGACTTCCTTGTATTCTTCCTTTAGCCCTGAACAGGCTGTGGGAGGAATCCAACAGAGCAAACAACACAAGATGTTCCTGCATTGGAAGAAACGTTTGTTTGATAGTATAAAAGCTGGACCCTCTTGCAGTTACTTCAGAGTGCTACCCTACGAGTGGACGCACTGCGTAGGGCTTCCCAATTGCCAGGACGGTTCTCCAGGATCCTCACTGCAACAGGGGCTCCCCAGAGACTGCGGATCTGGATGATGGCATTAGGGTGATTGGTAATGTATCTTTCTTAATAACTATCGCTGACCCTATATAGTAATGATTAGGTGTGTTACCCTGCTTGTTCCCCTTGCTGCTTGAAATTAGAGTATGATAACCTTATATAGCCTTATTCTTGTAATACTTTGAAATAGACAGTAAAATAAGCTGGCTCTTCTGTTGGTGCCTGTATCCTTTTCTGCAGGACCCACTCCCCACCAGGCCAAATAATAAAACAACATCTGAAGCTTTTATTGAGTGAACATTCAAAATTAAATGTTTAGAAGAAATTCTTTGTGTTACTTCCTTGAATGTAAATAGAGAATCATGTGGTGTGTTGATCTTGACTGAATGCCAGATCCAGATACCCACCAAGTCACTCTATCACTCCCCCTCCTCAGCTGGACAGGGAGGGGGGAAATAAGAAAGGCTTGTGAGTCAAGATAAGGAGAAAGACATCACTCAGCTGTTACCATCACAGGCAAAATAGACTTGACTCAGGGAAATTAATTTATTTCCAATCAAATCAGAGTAGGGTAATGAGAAATAAAGCCAAGCCTTAAAATACCTTCCCCCACCCTCTCATCTTCCTGGGCTCAACTTGGTCACAATTTTCTCTATCTCCTGCCCCTGAGTCACGCAAAGAGATGGGGAAGCGAGATTGCAGTCAGTTCATCACGTGCTGTCTCTGCCACTCCTTCCTCTTCACACTCTTCCCCTGCTTGAACATGGGGTCCCGTCCACAGGAGAGTCCTCCACAAAATTCTCCAATGTGGTTCCTTCTTCCAAAAGGTTACAGTTCTTCACAAACTGCTTGGCATGGGTCCTTTTCATGGGGTGCACTTACACAGGAATAGACTGCTGCAGGGTGGATTCCCCATGGGGTCACAAGGAGCAAATCTGCTTTAGTATGGGCTTCTCTTCACGGGTTCACAGGTCTTCCCAGGCACCTGCTCCAACACTTGGCTCTCCACAGGGTTACAGCCTCCTTCAGGAACATTGACTTACTGTAGTGTTGGATCCTCCATGGGCTTCAGGTGGATATCTGCTCATGGATATCCTCCGTGAACTGCAGGGGGACAGCCTGCCTCACCATGGTCTTCACCATGGGTTACAGGGAAATCTCTGCTCCAGTACCTGCAGCACTTCCTCCCCCTCCATCTTCACTGACCCTGGTGCCTGCAGAGCTTTTTCTCTCACGTGGTCTCATTCCTCTCTTTAGCTATTTTTGCATGGCAACTGTTTCTCCCTTCATAAAAGTTTCTTCCAGAGGCGTTACCGCCATCACTGATGGGCTCAGCCTTACTCAGTGACAGGTCCATCTTTGAAGCCGGCTGGCATTGGCTCTATCAGACATGGAAGAAGCTTCTAGCAGCTTCTCACAGAAGCTACTCCTGCGGCACTTCTCACTACCAAAACCTTACTGTGCAAACCCTATACAAATTATCTTTTGGATTTCATCTCTAATGTGCATGTGCAAAGGGTTTTTTGGTTTTTGGATCTATCACAAATTGTTTACCGTAGTGAGATTTGTGGAATATTCATTATACCTGGCACGCAGCAGTCGGTGAGCAATACCACTCAAAGAATACCACCAAAACTGATTTTTTTTTCAGATTCAAACTTCCCTATTTTTTCATTCCAGTGAACTGACCAAATCTACAAAAGTAGGTTCTTACCTTAGAAATGCTGCCTTTTTTACCTATTCTATAGTCCTTTCTCCTGTCCTAAGAAGATTTTTTGTTTTTGCTTGTTTTTATTCATGATTTTGCTTAGTTCTGCTCCTTCTGAAGTAGCACATATCATCATCTTCTCAAATTGCTGCAGATTTTCTGTGAACGAAAACCTTTGAACATAGAGAAAGTGGTTTTATATTACAGCTGAGTCCAGCTAAGTTAAAATGGATGTCTCACTCCCTTACTGTGAACACAGAAAGCAGCTTTCTTCACATGCATTTGAGTAATCTAAAAGGAGGTATTGACTTTGAGAAAAACTTCAGTTGAATCCATATTTACCTGTGTTTCCACTTTTAGGAATTCCAGTAATATACCTTTTCTCCACCATCAGCTTTAAAGTACATCAGCTCTAGATGAAAAAGATAAAAGTCAAAAATAGTTTCTAAATTATGAGCAGGATGCAGGTTCTGAGTGCACATGGCTAGCGATGCGATAAAGCTATATTTTTTAATCTCCCTGTGGTTAGCTTCTTGATACTGCTAGATATTCTGGTCTAGATACCTCTTTGAAGAACTGGCTCACTAGTGGGGAGAAAAATGTGCAGTTTATCATTTCCACTCTCCAATAATATGACTTTTTCTTGAACTAGCTTTATTACTAGATTATACTATCCTTCCTTTTCTGTTTTGAGGAACAAGAGGCCAAAGAGATTGAGGTTTCATTAAATAAAACACAGAGCATACATAAAAAAATGTGTGTGAAATACAGAATTATAAGGTTATTAAGGGAACATCTATGGTTGATGAGATGGTTTCAGTTTTGTAACACAAACAGCAGAGACTGTGTTGTGGAGTGGCAACGTATGTATCAGCATTTCTCAAAAGAAGTTGTCAAAAACATATTTTGCCTTTTTACCAGTTACAGAGCTACTGCACCTTTGTCTTTTCAGTATCTCTAACTATACTCCTGAATATAGTTAGTGTCTTTAATTGGTTTTGGATATATCCCAAAGATATATAAGGATATATATAAGATAGACAGATAGAGGTATAGCTATACAGAGATATATAAAGATATATATCCAAAATTGGAATATATCCAACTTTGTGAAATGGTCTTCACTCAGACTGAGTATAAAGTACTGTCACATCTAGTCATACTAAGGTGTTTCACCTAGTATCCTGTGCCCAGCAGTGTTCAAGAGAAAGAAAGATTATAAGAAATTGGGCATGCAGTGAGTGACATAGTTCCTCTCTGGCTTTAGCAGTCCTCCAGCTTTAACAGTCTGTCTGAATGAGAGGCTGCTTCTCAAACACTGCGTCCATGTCTCAAAAGAGATATAGGGCTTTTTGGGGGGCGTTTTTTTCATCCCTGTAAATCTTTACCCCTGTGACTGCCTCTGACACTCACGCTCTCAAATCCCAGTGCCGCAATGCTGATCAGCAGCTATTAAAACCAAGATGTTTGCTTGTTTGTTCAGCAATTAGAACAAAATAGCAGGCAAAGGGCTTTTAAAAGAATCAGCCCACAGACCTACTAGTCTCACCTTATGCTTTCCTTCAAGAACAGTTAAATAAGCATTCCTTTTAAGTTATGGAAGTGCAGCCAAGCAAAATCACATTCATGACTTCTTGTCCTAGTGGCCTTTGCCTTCTATAAGTTGCATATATCTGCTTCAAGGAATCCCTCCATATTTGCCAAGAGTTTCTAGACATGGTTATCCTAAAGACAAAGAGTTTCTTTACTTCATTCCCTAAGTGTGAAAAATCTGGGGCTTGAAATTGTTTTAGTTTTTTTTCTTGGACTGATGAAAAATCCATACAGCAGAAGTTTATCCAGGAGAAAATCACGTAATGCTAGCTCAATAGCTTGGAAAGTTACACCCATAAGGCAAGGGTGGAGGCATGGTGCTGTAGGAGAAGAATGGTGGGGTAGGGTAGCTTCTGCGTTTGAAGTTATCCACAAGCTATTTTCCACTGAAATACAGAAATTGCCGTATAAAAATTTAGCACATTTTCTCCTTCTTTATCCTTCCTCAAATAATAAAAATAATAAGCCTTATTTTTATAGAACTAAATTTTTAGGAAAACTCTTTTTATTATGAAAGCAATGATTTTCTCACTATTAGAATATTACCATGCAGAAGCAGTAAACAGTTTACTGCCACAGTTACAGGCAGACAGTTATATCATGAAAAACTGAATATACTCCAAAAAGTTATTCAGGCTGATTTGGAAACTCTACTTCAGAAATATTTCTTCCCATAACCTGAGACTGATTTTATTGTTTAGAAGTTTGGACTTTTTCTGTCTGCCAGTGTTCAACAGGAATCTTGATCACCTACCTTTATAGTATCTCTGTTGACTTCACTGGGATGTGTCATAGTCCAGATTTGTAACACGGATCAAAACCTAGCTTGGAGACTGAAAGTAGAGAATGGGATTAAATGGCCAATTTTCAACGATACCAAAAGGTTAATAGGACGGACCTCAAGGCTCAAGACTAGGTATCATGAGGCTAAATGATCTGGAAAGGGGATGAGAGGTGAGAAGCAACTTTTGCAGATGTCACAAAGATATTTATGTTGGTCAAGACCATACCAGACTATTAGATTCTTCACAGGGACCTAGAAGAAGCCAAGAGGAGGGACAATATGATGATAGTAAAAAAAAACCAAACAAACTAGCATTTTTGTTGGGCATGAAAGTAGTTTACTTGTAGAATACTAGTATTAATTTTGTGATCACTTAAAATTAGGTTGAATTGAAACATCTTTTATTTTGCTTGACGTGAATGACTGGAGCACTGAGGTTTTAGGCTGCAAACCATAACTGAATTTCAGTTAACTTTTGTTTAGTTGAAATGGAGAAGTCTTGGTAGTCTTATACAACAAGATAAACTGGGCTAAACCTATAATTCAAGGAAAAGACCTTCAAAGAGAGAAAACATTCCATGTGAAGCCAACAAAGAACAGCCAAGACTCAAGTGAAAATAAAATGGGAAAACGGCGGATCCACATGAGGAAGTAAAATTCAGAAAATACAGAAACCATATTCCACCTGGTTTTGAATACTATATAAAGAAATTCTACCTGAAGAAAATGTAGACTTAATTGCAACTAAAAGAAGAGGACTTGTCTTGAACAACTGGAGGAAAATCACCAAGCAAGTAGCACTTTGTGAGGATATTTTACATAGATATACAGAGTAAAAAGCGAGAGTTATTGTTGTTGCTTTTGAAATATTGCATCTCCTATTCTGTAATTTTTTAATGTATGTTTTATTCAGAAACTTCAATATGTTCTAATTACATTTAATGAACAATAAGAAAACTCTCCTAATTAATTTTTGAATAGTTAATAAAACACCGTGTAGTGTAGCAGATAAAGAGTTTCTAAAGCAACTAAGGAGGCACAAACATTCAAATGCTCATTTAATTCATTTCTGTCACTCGGAGATTACTTTCTGGGTTTTTATGAAGCAAAACAAATTTATAAAATTATATTTAATCCAAAACATATTATGCATATGCATTTGACTCATTTTTTGACTCAGGAAAAAAAATAATAATTTTTCCGCCTTTCACAGTCCATGTTTCAGGTGGGAAGGGTCTTTAGTGGCAGAACAGGACAACATCTTTGTTGCTAATGAAACATTCCGGAGCACTGAGACAGTAGCTGTTGCTGGCTTCTTTCTAATCTTCCTCAGCATGCTATTGCTCTTCTGGAATCTACTGTCAGATGGAGCCTGATGTAAATCTGATCTCAAAACCAGGGATCAACAAATGTTACTGCGACTTGGCCACAGTAGGTGGGGAAAAAGCAGTGACTGCAGGACTGCAACTATAACTGCAGTACCTCAAGGAATACAGCAGCTGCGTGACAGTTGTTACAGCATCCCTCTGCAGATACAGTCTTGTCAATCGAAAATCCCTCTGAATTTTTCCTGGAATCTGTTGGCATTTGACCTAGCCATAAACGGGTGCCTGATTGCTTATTCTGGGGAGCCAAAGGCAGCCAATTATGATTCTGTCCTTATCACACACTAGCTAGAAAAACTGGTATGCCTGAACCAATTAAACTAGCGAACCATTTGGGCTCAGACGGATCTTTGACCTCTGCCTTTGAAGGCACATTAGTCTTGCCATCCATCAGTAGAAGTGCTGTAGGGCCCAATTAGGCTTCATTCTGCCGTTTAGACTGCTAATCCAGTACAGATACCGTGCCTAGTTTACTTCTCAAATTCACAGATGTCAGTCCACAAACCCCCTTCTTTCAGTACAGTCTTGGACACAGTGCTTTGTAGCCAATGTTTGCTGTGTGGCAAAGGAAAATATTTATTTTCCAGTATATGTACTCACTGTAGAAAAGCTCTGATCCTCAACTTCTCATACCTCTGATACATTATTGCTTGTAATCAATTTCCTGTCAGGCTTCCCAGTTTTCTGGGCTACCCTTCAAGAGGGTAGTAGATGTAATACATTTTTAAACTTAGGATTTGAGATCCTTCCATAAGGAGACATGTGTCAGTCAAAGTGTGTCAGAGGCCACCAGAGGATGCATATAGTGTAATGTAAAGTCCAATTAGAAACAAGTAAACAACAAAAAAAAAAAGACAAAAAAAAAAATTTCTGTAGGAAACCATTACAGTAATGTCAGGACCATTTTCCTGAATAGACCAAATCTCATGTGTTTTTAGACTCGTATCTACTTACTTTAGTGACAAAAATAAACACTTTTTTTTATTATTATTTCTCCTAGCCCTGCAGAAGTAACATAACTATTTGAGACAGCTGGATGCTATTCCATCTTAAGCATCATCGACAGAATTGCTCACTAAATCCCAATAGTTACACCTGTTCAAAAGCCTCGCAGGCAAAACAATCACACAGGTACCACTAAGGGCATAATTTAACCCTCAGAAACTTTGTTACTGGTAATATGTGATGTGGAAAGCAGCCTGCCTGCCTCTTGGAGCCCAGAATGAGTTTCAAAGACTGATGCTCAGAAAAAAGCTCGTTTCACTCTCTAGGCAAGCGTAGGAAACAAGTGCAATACCTGGACAGAAGGAGAAGACTCTCACTTCAGAAAATAGGCTAGTTTCACTGATAGTCCACAGACTAAGGACTGATTTAATTTTTACCATCAATACTACTTGCAGCCCTAGTGATCACTGTGTCAGTTAGACAGCTCATCCAAGTAGCACACATGTGAGCTCATGATATGTAAGTAAATATTATGACAGAACACTTGCTATGAAAAGGTGTCTTCTGTGAGCAAGTAATTGAATATAAGAGATTGCTATTTCTATAACTTAAACTACACTAAGTACTTGGTGTCAGCAGTTTCCTTGTATCCTTCACTGGAGGTAGAAAGTATGCCTGGAAAACCTGACTCATAGTATGACAGGATTAAACTGGTGAAACCAGTGGGAGACAAAAATTGTTTTGTAGTCTGTGTGGTGAATATGAGGTATTTAACACCAGTCCTCCTCCAGACAGCCATCATTATTCCCACATTGCCATCTACTGGTACAAACCCGAGGTGTACTGCAAGAAATTAATTGTATTTGTTGCAGATTAATGGTCTGACTCTGTATTAAGACACAAGGAAAACAAATAATCATTATTATTCTAATAGTTTTTTTCTCTTTTTACATAATTTTAAGTTAATATTCAGGATTTCTTTCATAGATGAATATTTAACATAAATGGTACCATATGGTACAGTATGCTTTCAAAAAAGAATGCATATAACATACCTGACCTAATAACATGATTTAGCTTATACAAATGCAGAGCTAATCTTTTCATACTTCTTTCAAATGCAGATATGTATCATATTTTCAGAAAAAAACCCAAGTTGAGTATTCATATTCTACCTCACATGTACTTTCGAAATCTATGAACTAAATAATTACTCTAAAGATTTTCAAAATTCCATTGCTCTGGTAAAGTCTAATGATTCTCCTAGCGTCAAAGTTTATTGCTGGGCCAGCCACTAAAGTTTGGCAGACAGTGTCTGTGATCTCCCACCACCCTCCCAGGAGAGCATAATAGGGGAACCAGAGAGAGAGACTTTGAAGTGGAAAAAACCTTGAACTAGTTCAATGAAAATGATAAATACTAAAAATAACCATGAAGATGTTAAACTATATATAGATATTACACAAGTATGCGAATATATTCAAAGATACAAGAGAATATGTTAATATGGAACCCATGCCCTCCAGATGGACTCAGAAACAGATGGGAACACTCAAGCCCAGAGACACAACAGCAGTCCAAAAAAAAAAAAAAAAAACCCCCCAAAAAAAACCCAAAACAGGAAAGGAAATTTTGGAGCAGCTGTAGCACCCCTAACTGGAGAGGCAGATGAAGACAGCCCGTCTTGAAGAATAGTGCATTTCTGCAGCATGAAAACAAGAGGCAAAACCATTGACAGCACAGGGAGAGATAACAAACAGCCAACAACCACCCTTTCAGCACAGCAGGCATTAAAAAGTTTCCCTAGGCTCTTCATATGGGCGCTTACATACTATTCACCATGGGAAGGAATACTGTGATTGGTCCATTTGGGTCACCTGTCCCATCGTCTCCTCCCAATAGTCACAGCTGCCACCCTCCCCCATTGGGATTGCCATGTGTTTCAGGCAGCCCCAGAAAACTTTCATCCTGGCACTCTCAAACCAGGACACCTAGATTTCTGTAGGAAGAAATTGACATTGTTATTCTGTAGAAAGAATCTGACTTCACATGGGATTTCGTAGAGTATGAAAACTGTGTAGAGAGGGTAATTACATCAATTATAAATCCCTTAAAATGATGTAGGTTATATTACCACTTCCATGGCAGGAAATGGTGGTGAAATGCTCTGGTTCACATTCTGTTGTACCTTCCCTTATGTTCAGCAATATTGATCTACAGATATTTTGGCCCTAATTCTAGAGCTGCAGGAAAGCAAGGAAAGGATAATGTCACAGGTTTTTCTCTAACTCAGTGTAATCACAGTATGATTACAGCAACAGTTCACCCATCCACCTCCTCAACTATGGAGTCCTACAAGATTTATTCTTATCATATTTAACATCAATCTATTAGTGCTTAAACGTACTTTGAGACAGCACAAGCTTAAGTACCAGAAAGACAGTGATGACTCAATATTTATTTTATAAGAAGCACAAAGCAGCATCTCCTTATCTCAATGACTAATCATCTGGATGAAAAACAACTGTCTGAAGCACAGACTGGATGTAAGTACGGACAAAACTTGTCTATTTCACAATACTTATTTCTGAAATGATCACATGCCCTCAGAGATAAATTGAAGTTGTAGCTCTAGATGCCCGAATAACCAGGAGAGCAGAAAATACACACAGACTTCTACACCTGCTGCCAAGATGGCACTTTCCCATTTTAGACAAAGGTTCATGATCTCCTTTCTTGAACGTGGGTATGTAGGAATGAAGCTTGTGCTCTACACGAAGTCCTAAAAGGAAGCTTCATAGTAATATTTAGCAAACTGCACTGAGAAAGTCAGGATCATCTAATTCTGTATTCTTCAAATGTGTGAGTTTTTGCTTTTTACTTTTACTAGACATGGGACTCAGTGGTCATATATTCTAGTATCAGTCAGTTTCAACACAATATATCTTCTAAAACAGGATATTTGAATGCATACACAGTAGAGATTGTTGAAAAATGTTCTTGTACTTCCCAGTCATCTTCAGAATGACTTTAGTGATTAACCAACAATGTGTCTGAACTGAACTATTGCTTTTTCTTCTTTATTGTTAATACTTAGAAAGAGGCTTTCTATCAGTCTGCCTCCCTTCTGAATGTCTGCATCTGACCTCTACTTGTCTTCACACCATGAGGTTTCATTATTTATTTTGACAGTAACTGTCTTTCCTCCTTCTTGGCCACACAGCTTCATATTCTTTCTTAAGTCATCTATTCATCAAAAGTGCACTCTTTGCTCAAAAAACATTAACTATTTCTCTTTTCCATCTTCCTGGCTGGATATACATTCTTAAAGCTAATACCTCTAGAAATCTATAAGGTTCTACAACTTGGATGACTATATGTTCCTTAGTTAGTATCACTGACTTTTCTTATAATTTCAGTGAGTTTTTTGCTAGCTGAATAAAGCGACTCGCACTGTTGGCATTCTTGTGCAAGCCATTCCACGTCTATAATTTTAGTTGTTCTGTTTGCAAACTCTATTCTGCATTTGCATTTTTTGTTGTCATTGTTAAAAAATTTCATATGTGTAGAGATGCAGACAGAAGAGTATCGTACAATGAGTTAGTGATCCACGTTTTCTTCATTCTCATGTATACAGTGAACTTTGAATAGCCTGTGACTTAAAAATTATCTATAGCAGATTATCCATGACTTCTCAGGTATATACCTCTGCTTCATGGATACCATGTGAATGTTCTATAAAGTAATATATATAATCAATGTGTATAATAAATGTATGGTTAACAAATGTATATATAATTAAACATGAGTATAACGTGTTGTCTCATTGACCCGAAATATTATTTGTACCTGTTTGGGAAATACAACCTCATTGAAACCAAGGTTTTGGAGCATTTTGTCGAAGAGACTTCAAGGTTAGGTCCACACTCCAAGCCCGACTACTCTCAGTGATTGATGAATCTGCATTGGGAGCAAGACTCTATAAAAGCACTAATGAACAGAGAACTGGTGAACATCACCATGGATGGGAACTCTGTGCAGCATGCCGTGTTCCATGAAGAGGTACTTGTCCAGTGCTGCAACAGTTGAGATTCCCAGAACCAGAAAGGGTGTAAGATTACTATCACCTTTTCTGTATTTTCTGTCTTTTATTCAGTACATTAGTCAACAAGCTTCGAGTGTTCATGTCTTTATTTCTGAGCGCTCAAAAGAACTGACACCTTCTCAGTACAAAAGAGTAGAAAACTATTGTGCTTTCATTCATAATAAAAAGAATGATAACAAAGATTTCTTCCTATATAGAAAAGCTTCTGAACACACTGGAAAGATAGTAAGAATAGTGTGGAGAGAGAACTTTTCCAAACCATGTTGAAGAACAGTCACTAAGAAGTGGTCCTGGGATTTAGGAGAGCGCTAGTCCTTCCCTTTACGTCATGAACGAATTCTTAATTCAAACAAACTCTCTGAGAAATGACATTGCTATCTTTGAATATACCTTGTCATAGCAGTTCCACTTAAGCCACATCATCCAAGTCACGCAGGGCATTGGCTGGGTCTGGGAATCACCCAGGGTAGGAGCAGATCAGGTCCGGGAACACCTAGAGAACCTGAAGGTGCACAAGTCCATGGGACCTGATGACACACACTCATGGCTCCTGAAGGAACTGGCGGCTGAAGTTGCTAGGCCACTGGCCATTGTATTTGAGAAGTCGTGGCAGTCTGATAAAGCTCCCAGAAACTGGAAAAGAGGAAATATAAGCCCCATTTTTAAAAATGAAGTAAAGAAAACCCAGGGAACTACAGACTACTCAGCCTCGCCTCTGTGCCAGGTAAAATCATGGAGCAGATCCTCCTGATATCTGTACTAAGGCAGGTGAAAAATAACGAGGTGACTGGTGACAGCCAACATGGCTTCACTAAGGGCGAATTGTGCCTGACTAATTTGGTGGCCTTCTATGACAGAGCTACAGCTCTGGCTGATATGGAGTGAGCAACTGACGTCATCTACCTGGACTGGTGCAAGGCATTTGACACTGTCACACATGACATCTTTGTGTCTAAGATGGAGAGACATGAACTTGATGAGTGGACCACTCAGTGGAAAAGGAACTGGCTGGAAGGTTGGACTCAAAGTGTTGTGGTCAAAGGCTTAATGTCCACGTGGAAACCAGTGACAAGTGGATTTCCTCAGGGCTCTGTTCTGGGTCCAGTGCTGTTTAACATCTTTGTCAGCAACATGGACAATGGCAATGAGTGCGCTTTCAGCAAGTCTGCCAATGACACCAAACACTCTGGTACCATGGACTCACTTGAGGGAAGAGATGCCATCCAGAGGGACCTTGACAGGCTTGAGAAATGGGCCAGTGCAAACTGCGTGAGCTTCAACAAGTCAAAATGCAAGGTCCTGCACCTGGGCCGGGCTAATCCCAGGCACAAATATAAACTGGGCACAGAGTGGGTTGAGAGTAGTCCTGAAGAGAAGGATTTAGGAGTGTTGGTAGAGGAGAAGCTCAACAAGAGCCGGTAGTGCGCTCCTGCAGCCCAGAAGGACAACGGCTTCCTGGGATGTATCAAGAGGACTGTGGTCAGCAGATCAACAGAGGTGATTCTCCCCCTTTGCTCTTGTGAGACCCCACCTCGAATACTGCGTCCAGTTCTGGTGTCCCCACCGTAAGAGGAACATGGATCTGTTGGAACGAGTTCAGAGGAGGGCCACAAAGATGATGCAAGGGCTGGAAGCACCAGGATAGGCTGAAGGAGCTGGGTTTGTTCAGCCTGGGGAAGAGAAGACTCTGGGGGGGCTTTATAACTGCCTTCCAGTACCTGAAGGGAACCTACAGGAAGGCTGGAGAGGGACTTTTTACAAGAGCTTCCAACAATAGGACAAGGACCTTAGGAAGAAATTCTTCAATACGAGGGTGGCAAGATTCTGAAATAGATTGCCCAGAGAAGCTGTGGCTGCCTCCTCCCTGGAGATGTTCAAGGCCAGGTTGGATGAGGCCTTGAGCAACCTGGTCTAGTTGACAGGCATCCTTGCCCATGGCAAGGAGGTTGGATTAGATGATCTCTAAGGACCCTTCCAATCTAAGCCATTACATGATTCTATGATACTGAATTTGTTATGAATTCAAGTGCTCTTATCAGTCCACTGCTGATCGTTTTTTTAACCAATTGGGCCTGATTCTCTTTACAATTTACACCAACATAAAAGTAAGAAACCTTACTCATTCAAGGTTCCTTAACACAAAAATGAAAGTTACACTTAAGACTGGGCCCTGTTTTTGCAGATACTCTATTCACTTTGGGAAATGGTTTGATGAAATATAAAAGGCAAAAAGGCTTTTGTCCAAGTTCCTGAATCAGAAGGGGCAGGCAGAGCTATAAAGAAAGTTCTGTCTGGAAAGCACAGAGCTTGCTGGGCAGACAGGGTTTACTCTTTTAGCAACATGACTAAGAATTCTGCTTTGTCTATACACTGTGCTCTGAGGCATAGACCCTCTCATGCCTTCCTGTGCTTAGGATAATGCCTTCTGTATAATCAGGCAGAAAATATGATTGAATCCATCTTTCTCTAGAATATTAGGGATTTCCAAAAGGGTGCATCTCAACCTGGATGAAATTCAGACACTCAGAAAGAAGGTGCACATAGATGGTATTCAGGATAGAAAACAAATTTAAGCGCAGATGGAAAACTCCTCAGTGTACATGTGATCCCAAGACCTTCCTAACGTGCTGTAGTTCAAAGCCAAGCAACTGAGCTTAAATGATTTTCAGCAGCTGTTTAATCTGTTTGATTTTGTAGCTGGAGTTACTTAGTCAGTATAGATGCAAGACAGTTTAAGGACTGGCCTTTTACTGCCTGTACTTCTTAGACACTCTCTTCTGTGAATGCCAGCAGTTGTACCATCACACTGCTCAGACTGACAAATGGCATTCCTCAGGAGTTCATATCGGGACTGGTGCTGATGAACATCTTTGTCAGTGACATGGAGACTGGAATTGTGTGCACCCTCAGCAAATTTGCTGAGGACACCAAGCTGTCTGGTGTAGTTGGCATGCTGGAGGAAAGGGAAGCCATTCAGAGAGACCTTGACAAGCTTGAGAGGTGGGTCCATGCAAACTTCATGAAGTTCAACACAGCCAAGTGCAAGGTCCTTCTCCTGGCTTGGGGCAATCCCAAGCAAAAATACAGGTTGGGGACTGTGTGGATTGGGAGCAGGTGTCTTGACTCGCTTATACCTGATAAGGTTTAGAGTCAAGGTGATTCGTTTTGATTGCAAAGGTGAAATTAAGACACAAATGGTGTCAGATGTCACAAAAGCAAAACCCTTTATTGACTAACAACCACTGGAGAGCGATAGGAAAGAGAGATAAGGAAAACGAAAAGCAAAGCAGTAAAAGTTCAAGATAGCAAGAAGTATAGCTACCACCACAGATCCAGCGACGTCTCGCAGGTCTGCCTGTTTCGATTCAGTGGGGAAGATCTCCAAAGAACAGCTGTTCACGGTGGCATTATATAGTGTTCCAAGAGTCGCTTTGCCCATTCTCCGCCTGGTTAGCGCATGCGTATGAGGGTTGTCAGGGGCAATCTTTACCCCCTCCAGCGTCGCCTCCATCAGTGGAGCATGCAGAGGGGTCCAGAGGGCCCATTTT